>NC_060256.1:15256607-15559637 GCF_921293095.1 Ischnura elegans
GGCAATTTTCGTTAAATCTTGGACATGCCCAGTGCTGAAGGAGAAATTTATTTTCCATCTACATCTATAATATCCAGAATTTTGTCAATAACTCTTTCTTACCAAAATGCTTTGACTCATGCGTGCTATAAAATGATAACGGAAATCTAGAGATACATAGTAACTTGGTTGTTACGGCCTCGGCCGTAACGTCAACACGGATATAACGTTATTTGTTCCTAGGTCCCGCTAAACTTAAAGTGTAAATACTGATAAGAATCTCGGATTTATCGTCAATAGATTCTCTCTTCAAGAGGACCTCTTATACAACGTCAACAAAATCCGGCTCCAAGCAGATAATTACAGATTTCTTTCATCTGTAGGACTTCAGTTAAACGTGCTTGTAGGTTTTGAATTCTTATTAACATACTGTATTTTTCTTATAATAAACATTAAAATAAATTCGTTGCATAAAAACTTTATTTTGATGACTTTTTTGCATAAACTTTAAATCGCACAACACTACTCATAAATTTACATGTGTGTACACCAATAATCCCATTAAAGTATGATGGATGATGGAATTTACAGTAATAACTTATGGGAACACCATTTGTTTTGAATTGACGTAAACCGTGAAGAAAAACATAACTCTGGTATTTTCTTTATGTGACAGTAATAATTATTTTGGGTTGTAATAAAGCTTAATGCCTACGCAGTCTGGAGCGGTCTGGAGTAATGGGGGGCTCTCGGCTGGGTCTAATGATGGAACCCTCCTTATCAGGGGATTTGTGGGGCCTCCCATGGAAAATGTACGGAAGTTCCATGCCCAGAAATGGATTCGACGATATTCTGGCTCTTAACAACTAGAAATAAGTTAATAAAAGTAGCAATTTCATAAGAAAAAATACTGCGAAAAGTAAGAATTATAAGGCTTATGAAAATTAATAATGCACTGATGTTCTACTATTTAATGATTTTTTTCCTTGAAAGTGCACAGAAATCTTGAAATATCTAAAATAACCTTTTCGAATAAAAACATCAGGTTCTCTTTAGTTTTCTGACACCTTTATTTTCTATGTGACCTTTTTAAGCTGTGTATGTAGTACCTAATGAAGCAACTAATGAAAACGTAGAATTTTACATTTGTAAAAAACCTTTGGTTCAACCAATCCCAGTTTTATTTAATACACCTTTCATCTCGCTGCACGTTAGACACGAGTGCCTTCGTAGCGTCCGGAAATGAAGGCACAATACGGCCGGCTGAACAATGGTGATTCTCCCCTGCGACCATCTATCTACCCGCGGTTGATTCCGCGAACGTCCGTTGGATGGCGCCCCACGACGGAAACACGTCGCCAATGGCGTTAAAGAGTTTAATGAGCCGAAATTTTTACGTCTTGCGAGGAGTTGAAGGGAGGGACGTCTTGTGATTAACACTTAAAAAGCTCGAAGGGAAGCGATATTCCCGGTGAGATGTCTCCTTTTTCCTTGTCTTGAGCCATCGCGTTTTTTCGTTCGCGACGCATAGCTTGAATTCCGTAAAACGGAGCGCTTTATGAGATCGCTTTTGTAGCCGCTCCTTTGAAATGGATCGTCCAATGCTGGTTTTGTGATTATTTGAAAAATAAAGATGTGTGAGGGAATTTAAATTTTGTGGCTGAGCTATTTCAATTATTTCTCGTAAATGAGTTTCAAACGATAACCGAATAAATTTATTGTTTTCATCAATTAGAGAAAATTTCAAAATTAATGGCAATAAAGGCACAAGAAAGCTGGGTTGCCTCGTTGGGAAACTTGCGTGAAAGCAAACTTTTAATATGTATTGCTAACGCTTCAATTTTTTAAAAAGGAATCGAAAGATATTACCAAGGAAAAAGTACGCTCAACTTTCGATGAATTCATAATATTGGTATTAAAACAAGGAAGATTAACTTTCCCACAAGGGACAAAATCTGATAACAGCTCCAAAATATTACTGTAATTTCCACTAGTAGTATCCATGACTTCGCTAATAACTTTCACACCGTGATCATGGTTACCCATAGGTGAGTTTTGAAATTTGGTCTTACAAATCTCTCAGTCCTCATATTTTCCGTTTATCACGATAGCTTGTTTCCTGTGTCATGCCATCAGTTGATTTTACTCCCTGAAAAAACTGATGGTTGATGGATTATGAGGAAGATGCGACCGCCATCTAAGGTAATTAACTTCATCAATCCAAATTTTCGGGTGGGTAGATACCCGGATTTGTCCTTAGCCAAATTATAACAAAGGGTACGTTTCTGTAGTTGAAGCGAATGGAATCGAGGCCGGTGGCCCCTGGTGCAATTTTCTATGAATGGCTCATCGATTTTCAATTTAAAAGCTATTTAGCCTAGTTTCGCCTCGTATCTATCTATCAGGGTATTATTTTATGCAAGGAGTTCGGGAAGAATATATTTATCGATTCATTTATCGTTTTTGCGAAATTTTGAAGATATTGGAAAAACTGCGAACGTCATGGCGAGTTCTATTTCAATAGCACCATTTAGTTGTTGCTTGCCTGAGGTTCTTTCTACATCATAAGGTATTGCGCTAATTCTTGGGTTCGTTATGTATTTTAGGATTGAAGGCGTTCGATAATCTATTGTTATGTATGGATTTCGGGAGACAAATTACGTATCAAATGAAAATCATGCCATTTATGTGTTCATAGTCGTTAAATACTGGATGGTGGAAGCGTGGCGATCACGTTGGTGGGGCAGCTTAAAACTCCATGGGTCTGGGTTCGAACCGCGGCGGGTGCGGACATTTTCAACAGAATGGCCGATCACTGCATGAGTGCTTTGTGTCTTTGACTCTTCAAGTTCAGCACTCCATCCGTCTGACGAGACGTTAAGTCTTAATACTCTTGGCACCTTCCGTTATGCGCAGGCTAATGCTGATTCCGAATTTCCGCATGTGAATGCTGATTTTCCGAAACAGGTAAAAGACAGTGCATCACAGGAAATATTTAAGAAAATGATTGTCACCCACTTACTTTCTGGCGACCCATGAATACTGATCATGTAGTTCATATATCTGCTCATTGATGTGATTAATGCCCATTGTAATGTGAGAAGTAGCAATTTAGTTCTTTTTTCATTTGCTAAGCTAAATATCCTTTTTAAAAGTTGTGTTATTTGTTTATTGGTATATTTAATGTTCATTTTTCTGTTAGAAAAATAAATTAAGTCCTTTTCCAGTTCATTGTTAAATGATAACATTGCATATGTATATTGGTAGCAATGCGTATGGTCACTTAATTTATTTGTTTTCAAAGTCGTTTATTACCATATTAATTGTCCTGCGCACCACTTTAATAATTTCTATGTTCCAAAGGATTTCACTGCTAGAACGATAAATGAGTTAAATATTATTAATTAATTATTGCAGTTTTCTCTCCACCCTTACGTCGCTACCATTCCCTCATGGCGTATATGACCTCAGATATTGGTTCCCTCCACCAAATACCATACTATCATGATTGTCTATGGAGATGATATGGGTAATAAACGTGATTTTCTTGTAAGGCACTCTTTGTACGCATGTATCTATTGCTTCTGTTCCCTTTTATTAGCGTTTATAATTTTCCCACTATCCTACATAATTGATTCAGCCCCTCTTTACTCAAAGGCAAAGGTGCTGTGCTAATCCCGCAGGCGCTATGATTGATGTAATGCCAACTTGAGGTGTCTTTTTTTCCTGATTAAGTTCATTGAAGCGGAACCTCATTTGCCTGAAAGCTCTTCCGCGCTAAAACGACTGTCAGCACCCGCTCAGCGGAACACGGGCGTTTTGTGACGTGTTTTAAGAGATTAATTTTCTATTGAAATTACGCATTCACCTTTTTTGGTCGATGAGCTTGGATGGTTCCTTTTCCCATTGCTCGTAATCCTTCCATTAATCTATTTGAGTGCGCTTTCTTATGGCGTCTTCGTAGAGGTAGAAGGTCCATAGTCCTACTTGCCTTACACTCCGGAAACTAATCGCGTGAAGAGAATTTAGGTGGAGTGCGCGATGAATACCTGATTACACTTCCACTCGTGAAGTTAATACCAGAGTCGCCTCTTGGCTGGTAAACTTCAATGGCGGAATGCCGTGGGAAAATGCGATTATTGAGGAATGTGTTACAATCTGGATTCTCATTGCTATAAGTGGGGATTTGTAAATGTCTGATCACTCGTATACTCTTCCATGGCTTGAGTATTGAGATTGTTGGAGGATGTGAATGATTCCATAGTTCTTAGTTATCAGTGGCGCCGACTCCAGGGGCCCGAGCCGCCTCAAAACTTTTTCCTGGGTGTGAGGAAAAAATGTGTCAGGCTTGTCGATTTTCCCCGGAGTGTCCAGATATCGATATTCGAGTTATCAGGTTCCTAATGTTGATCGTATGACTCTTCTAAAATGCTTAAAAAATTTAAAACTCACAACTTATAAAATTTCCCGGGGCAAGATCCCCGGTTTGGGCCCCTCCAATATTTTTTCTAAGTTGGCATCCCTGTTGGCTATGATCAGTTTGTTTTAATATGTTTAGCTGACGTAAATTAACTGGATTTTAAATTTATAATCTTCTGTATGATAAAAATGCGTTAGTCTCGCTAAAACTCGAGAATGGGTAAACTAAATTTGCTGGTTTTGGTTTTAAAATATTCGTGGAAGTTTAGGGAAGGTTTAAACGGCGAGAATATTATTCCGCAGGCCCCACGAGGCCCTGGAATTGGCCCGGACTCTTTTCCATAAGAAATACATGTAAAGGTCGTCATTAATTCCTGATCACCTTTTTTACTTCATACATTTAAATTAGTCATGGCCACGTATGGTTGAGACATATGCCATTGGAAAGAAAAATAAATTCACATTCTTTATATTGCGATCGATTTTCGTTCTCCACGTGATTGACCGTGAATTTTTAATGGAGTATTCAACTCGCGTTATTCTTGGAGGATCACTTTCAAGCCCGGTGGAATCTATTGGTTTCGAGTAGCAATATGCTCGACATGAGCCAGAATTTTTTCGATTACTAATGTCTATTACGGGAGCCGTGTCAGGTATCAGCTACAATATTTCCTCGTGTCTGTCTCCGATTTCTATTTCGCGAGGTTTTTAAGGGTCCGTGTTCTGTGAGAAATGAAAAAGTTAGTAACCTAAATCATTCGTTATTATAGGAGTATTAAGATTTTATGTCTTCATTCTATGATCACGTTAAAAATTTCAAACTTATCGTGCTAACCTGTCTACCCTTAATTTTTCACTGAAAAAGTTTTCTTTGTAATATGTGATAGAATTATTTTTGGATATGCTTGAAATACTCGCGTGGCTTTCAATTCCCTTCGTTATTTATCCGGAGGTATTTACTTGAGATCTTTCAAAGATTTATTGGTGTCATTGGCCAACTTAAGGCTGGAAGGCGATACTTGTGTAGGTACTCTCGAAACCTGGGTCGGTTATTAAACCTTCTGTGGAACATACAAAAGTGTATCTTTATTATGAGTCCTGTCACCAAGTTGGCGTTAAATTTTGATATGCCGGTAAGTACTCAAGAAAGGCTTAATGAGGATAAGAAATATATAGTTTTTATTTTCGTTCTTTTCCAATCAAGTTCCCTTTCCGTTTTAGCCAAGACGGAGGTGTGTCAAATGCGTGTGGTAAAACTACAAGATTTACGCTGGATTTCATTGAGAAGTATTATGAAAAAAAAACTTCTTACGTGCGTAAACATTTCCTTTTAATCTAACTCTCGTTACATGACCTCGCAATCACTTTCCTGGCGATGGGGATGGGCCCGAAGTGTTTTCTTTGGCACGAACCCTCGTGGGTAACCATTTTCACCTCCTCTCTTCATTTGCCTAATGGTTCCTCCGTAATTACTTTTTCGCTGCACTCGGGTCGTTGGCGGAAAAAGTCTTGGGGGTGACGCTCATTCCCGCTGTTCGGGTGCCAAGGGAGTCCGCCTTGTCAGTTATGAATAAGGCCACTGAGGATTTGGCGACGCGCAGGTCGGGAGTCAGCGGGGAGTCGCTGCCCCATCGCCCGCGCACATTCCCTTCGCTCGCTCCAGTCCCTAGACGTTGTCCTTCCCTACAGTCCGAAGTAGTGATGCAGAGGGTCTCACTTCTCTTTCCTAGCGAGTCTCAGTGCTTGCGAATGAAGAACCATTAATTATGATTTAGGAAAATATCTCCCGCATAACAAGAAATAACTTAACCATAGTTTGCGCTCAGCGTTAGCATCCAGTATCCTAAGGCAATGGTGGCTTTCTTAGAGCCTCAGAACATGTATTAATTTTTATAAGAAAAAATTATTTTAGGAAACATTATTTGGTAGCGCGAACTAAAATTGATACAATATTCGGCGAAATGTATATCCGAGTATAGTTTCAATAAGATCGCAATGATCTGTCGCCGCTATCGGATGGATTGTGGTGGCTACTTTTTGAATTATACTCTATATTTAATTTTAAATTCTGAATAACGATCCATAACCAGTTAAATATAAGAATGAGTTTGAATATTGCATCTTCGCCTGGTCCTGAGTTGTCCTGAAAATTTCAGCTAATATTTTCATTGGAGGAATTTGACGTGTCCTCGGTGAACTGATGCGGTGAATCTTTTTCGGGCTTCCGGCCGGGTCATGCTTTCAATTTCTGCAAACGCTTCAATGATATGTTTTTCCATCACTCACGGCTGACAAAAAACAGGCTATCAGCCCTAAGGCCGATGGGAAAGGATTGTAAGGTCGGAAGAACTAGGAAAAAGATTCATCGCATTTTCGCTAGGGTTGGACATGGATTCTATTAAGCGAGCTCTGTCGCAGTTGATTTTCTTTGCTCATATTTTCGTCTGGTCCCGAAGATAGTACGAAACCGATCGTGTGAATATAATTCTTTTTTTTCGCTAAATTGTTAGTAAATTTTAATTTACAATATGTTTTAATTCCTTTAGTGCAACCTGGTCAACTCTCTCTATTGCAATAAGAATGCTTTATTCAAGGTGTCACCGTTGTTGCAATTATAGGCCGAAGGACAGCATCTAGCCTTCTAAAAAGCGTGTCTTTTCCTGCACGAGCAAAGGGTCTGCTCACGATTCCAGGCACGTGCCCAGATACTCGTCACCCTGATCACATTCAGCGGTGGCGGTGACTAAAACTCGTTTCGGTGCGCACATTTGTACTCGCTACAAGGGGGAGATACACGTCTGGGACGAGGTATTTCAATTAATTTGGAGGAATTCAATGAGGCCGCAGGAAAAAATTACCGGCGAGGATGAAAGAAATTTCCTTCCCGATATTGAGTCATTAACTGTTTCCTTATTTTTTTTCGTCGTTGTGGACTAACGTTCGAAATAAAGAAAATGTAGACCTGCTCCTCATTAATGCGGAAAATTTTTCAAATTTCGGGTATTTTTATCTGGTTCAGAAGTTCTGGATACATTTTTTTCTCTTTACTTTAAGCTAGATATCATGTTTATTGCATGAATACTTTAAGATGTCATGTTAAACTCGGAAAATTTTTCTTAATTAGAATTAGATAACTAAACTTAACATTTTCTTCTTGCGTTTGGAACCAACAAGTTAAGTAAATTTAGGAGTAATTCTGTGGTACGCTGTTCCTACAATGCAACAAGACTTTTTGGTTTTCTTTTTCTGTAGCGTTATGTTATTGGAAGTAATCGATAGGGTTGGATTTGCGTGTGGCTTTACTAGTTAGGTATATAATCAAGAAACCATCAATTTGCTGGAAAGCTTTTTTATAGCATTGCAATTTCTACGTGTGTTCTTGACATTTATTGTCATTATCATTCAAACTCATACACTCTTATTAATCATGAGCTGCTAAGTATTTATGCCTTCAAATGCATGAATGGTAATTTCTTGAATCATCCGAAGCATATTTTTCAAAGTAAGAGATAATTTCGAGTTTCAACCCCTCGTATTAATTTATTTTTCATAGGCATCACGAATAATTTTCTTGCAATCGGACGGTACGTTGCTTCTCGTGTACAGGTATTTCGTCCGAAATTAGCGTTCGATGGCATTCTTGAATTGACAGCAAGCCTTCGTGGTGGAATGCAATATATATTTTTACGTGGCATCTTTTTTTTGCACGAATTACCCTAGTTTTTTTGTTTGCTTTGAACGCGTTAAGTAATGAAAACTAAGGGGATGTCTTAGAACTGTTCGATTTAAATTATGCATGAAGAAATGACATATACTCTACCCATGGTATACGGTTCATCTCCATCCTTTGGGAGTGGAATGTAAAACTTCCTTCGGAATTTTCTCCATTTCACCTTGGATTTGGATGGGAAGGGCTGCCCCAGCTTGGTTGCAAGTTTTATAGTTAGTTGACTTTACCATGTGTGTTATAACGGAAAATTGTTTACACTGAAATTTCATCTATTCTCTGCTGGACATGAAACGTTAGAGCTCAATGAGTTATTTATTTTGACAGCTAATACCTAGTTTAAAAATAATTTAACTGTTGATAAGTTTGGATTCTGTCATCAAAATTCTCTTTCTTCTTTAAATTTTCCAAGACAAATATCAACTACGAGTACCTTCTGTGCTTTTTCTACATTGTGCATTCCTTTCCACTCTGCCTTACCTTTCGTCCAAAGTGATACCAATATTTTCTTCCCCCTCAACGTTCTCGTTTCATTTTTCCTTCGACGATTCTTCCTTTCAAATTTTGCGTTTTGAATGTATGTCCTAGCTTGGACTTTTTCTGTACCGATATTTTTCTCAGGCAACTTGTTCTCCAATTTTACGAAAACTTCCCGTAGTTAATGCTTGGTTAATAGTGTAGCTGGTGCAGCAATCAATAAAAGGCTGCTGAAAATTGTAGTAGATGATGGGTAAGACCATTGGCTTTCGTAACCGACGGATAGACTCACGGATAAGTTCATCCTCTTCAAAGTTGTTATCGATGAGGAAATATTTGAGTAGCCCTGACGTTCTCACAATATTATCCGGTGCGCTATGCGAAATGGGTATTTTTTTATTTCAAAGAGAAAAATAATATCATCTTTTGAGTTCTTGATATGCTATTTTTCTTTTTTTGGCCCTAGCTCAAACGCTTATGGCTACGTTAAGTACATTTTGTTCATTTGAGTCGTTGCATTCCCAAAATATATCACTGAATAAAATAGAAGTATCACGTCATGCCGGGAGAACTAGCAACAATGGCATCTCGTTGCTGAAGTAGTCCTCGAAACAAGAATACAAGGTATCACATCGGCATATTATTCGCGGATTAAAATTGCTTATTATGTTAAAGTCATTGAAATTCTCGAGAAGACTGGTTACAGCTCTTATCAGTAGCTTAGTTCGAATTTAAGACCTTTCTCATGGGCTCATGACCCTATTTAATGGCATATTCCGAGGAGCTAATGAAACTAGTAATGATTTAGAAGGAGCATTGTAATCTAGTTGGTGGAGCGCATGGCTGTTGATCGAGTGGTCCTGGCTTCAAATACCGGGTGATGCCTTTGGACGCTCCAAAAAGTCAAGGCGGCGCGGCGCAGGGAAAGGATCTGGTCTTCCTACTCTTAATGTGTGGAAATGACACGCGTGTGACTTAGTCTGGGGTGAGCTCTACCCTCACCTAACGCAACCAACCTTCGCTTTGCATCACTGGTTGAGTGAGATATATGGAGCAGTTGTATTTTAGCACGTTTTGTATTTTCATTTTACTCAGCTTATGATGAAATACCCAACAAAAATACCTAGTGTTAAATCTAGCTTGACTGCAGTAGAGTTTCAAAAACTAGTCGTCCGAATTTGTGCTTACAACAGCAGGAATTAAAAGGCTATTTACGCATCGTGTAATTATCGTGTTTTTGTGATTCGAAACTGGAGCAGAGGGCGTCATTTGGGATCGGCGAATGCTGAAATCGCCATTTGGTTGCTATTTTATCCTATTTTTTTAATGCTGAAAAAGCGTGTGCCCTAGATTACCGCAGGGGACTGCAGATTTTAATTAAAACCTCAGAGCAGCTGGAGACCAATAAGGAGTTTAATGTAAAAAGACAACATCGATGATTATAAAATGTTTGACCTAGTAGTATATCCCCAGCAAAATATCATCAAATTCTCCTGTGAGCAACTTTCTGTCATAGAGTGACGCAAGTTGTGATTGGTGTAATCGGAGTCTTTCATCTTGTTAAGCCCTTAGATATATTTTGAATTTTTTTCCGCTTGAACAAATTTTTAAATATATTTTCGTGGCAATCGAGGGAAATATTGGTTAAAAAAATAGAGCTCACTCGCTGTATTACGAATTGGAAATTCAATCTAAAAACGAATCGTAGTTTTATGAGAATTCGTGTATTTTTAAGAGGGTCATCGAAGGGTATTGGATTGATTTTTGCGTTAGATAGAGCAAATATTGTTATATTGAAATGGGATCTCCAAATTCATTGATAGAAGCATCAACATCCCTCTGTGATTGCATTGTGCTTTTTTCCCCAATTTTCTGTTGTATTTCGTTGTTTTAAATTGCGATTGGGTCACTATTTCCAGGAAAAACATGCCCATAGAATCTACCCTCATCGAATAACGCGACCGAATTCAAAATGCATTGCTTCATTAGAATATAGCGCTAATTTTGCTGAATTGCACGTGTAACGATATTGTGTGAGTTGTGTGAGTTTTAACTTCGGAGCAGCTACGTTACGTTCAAATATTTCGATTGTACTGTTGAATTTTGAAATGTTTTGATGATTGGGAAGGAATTCATGAAAGCTGGGACCATTGGCGGAGTTTTTGGGGGGGCTTCGTGCACCTCCCCAACTGTAAATGGCGCTATTCCGAAAAAGTACGAACTCTGTACATTCAAGTACATTTAAAACAACAATATCAAAAGTTTATGTGAATTTTAATCTGAGTAGGTAATTATAATGCTGTTTTCGGTGGCTAATTTTAATAAGTTTTCCCGGGGAACCTCCTGTTTCACGGGGAGTATTCCGTTACCCCTTAACCCCCGGCAGGATTGCTGGCCCAGCCAACATAGTCGTCTAAACTTTGCCCATGGTTGGGAGATGCTTTATACATGAGTTTTACGTTTCCAGATAATTTGAAAGTTCTTACTACACATTCAGCTGTGCTTGGATGATGGAATATTTGTTTGAAACGATTTCTTTGGCTTTGGTATATTTTCACCGAATCACCTTAATTAATTTAAAAAAATATTTTTGCCGAAATAGGTTCTCTCATTCCGGGTCTTTCCTAATTCATCTCCATGAAGAATGTGGGCGTGATATTTCCAGTTTGCCAAAACCACGGGTTTGGAGCGGGGACGGTGCCAAAACTGGGCCCGTTCACCTCGTAAAGTTTAGCTCCCGGGTGTTGTCAAACCCCGGGGCGCCGCTTTTAACGGGAGGTTCTCGGTTAGCATGGAGAAAGGATGCGAGGAATTTACTTTCACGCCAGTTTGGACGAAGATGAGGAGGATGAGCGGAAAAATATCTTCACCGTCACGCTTTATCCGTGACAAATTCGTTTAGTTCAAATTGGGCGAGTAATTGGCAACATTATCGATGGAGGCTTTCGATATGGCAGATATCAATGAACTACACCGTGTTGCGGCTGTTGAAAAGCAGTCAGTAGTCTAATAGCGAGATAACTATTTATTTTAATAACCACGTCCATAAAATACGAGGCCCATGTTATAAGGAAGGACTGATACAATTAATGTGGGACTCATCGATGTCATAGCATTGGAGGTCACGAAAGAATTTTTATGTCTTACACTTCTGTCCATGATAAAAACTACAAATATTAATTTCTGCACTTCAATATCAAACTCAACTACTGATCATGGTATCGAAATTCTATGTTATTTTCAAGATAAATAGGTTGTCGAAACCTTGGTTGGTAGCAGAATTTTATATTAAAGTGTAAAAATTACCAATTGTAGTTTTTATCACGAATAAATCGCATTTCCGCCAAGTCAAGCCTGAAAGGATTTTATGCCTACACTTCTGCCTTGTAAAACATTATTTGGCCTACTTCTAGTATGTTTGATGAGAAAATATATCAGAATATATTTTTAAACACCTGTATCGAGTTCCAATTTTTTTAGAATCATTTGTAATAATTATTTTCGTAATAAATACTTTCTCCAGTTTTTAGGCCCTATCTTGACAGGGGAAACCTTTATCGCGCCATGAGTTTGATGCCATGATATACATGATCCGTATCCAGCTGAGCGTAGAAATTTTCAGTATGGTTTTGCTTGCTGTTTCGAAATATTGTTTCTCAACGCTGCGTATGTCATAGCTGGTTTGACCGCAACCATATTATGTTCCTTAAACGCATGAAGCAATCCGGAGATTGATTTTACTTAGCTTAGCTTTCCACTTAGTTCTCCTATCGTCTTATCTTTTAGCACATCGCGTAATTTATCTGCTTCATAGCCTCCATCATTTACGCCGTATATCTCATCCTAAGCCTAACCTATATTTCCTATTGTATTTCCTATTCTAATTATGCTTTGGCAATAGTTTACATGGGACCATATTGTCAAATGATGTTCCCCATGAAGTTTTTCCGTATTCTCATCAAGCTTTTCGAGATATTTCTATTCTATCCAACTCTTCTTTAAACTTGCCCATTACACCCCCGATCTAATAATTTTATCTTCATCATTATTCTTTGAAACGACATTCCGAAACTTTCCACTTCTCTTGAAGGCTTTACTTATGATTATGCTTTTTGTAAATATCCAGATTCAGTCCTATTGAAATTTCTGAAAAATTGAAATTGCTCTCTTTGGCGTAGGAGTTCGTTGATATCGTCACTTTATATTTTAGTCAGCGATTTCTTTCGTGCATATTTCGTGGATATTACTTGAAGAATGAGTAAATCCTAACTCATTGCATCAGTAAGTATTCATTGCACATTTTTCATCGCTCTTCAAGGGATAAGTGTACTCATCACCTCTTTTGGTAACTATCCATTGTTTTCCTATTTATTTCTACGTGAGTGTGTATATCCACTCGTCCATAGCAAGGAGCAATAATTTTTGTGTACCAACAACTGCGTCGCGATAACAGTTTGATGCTATGTTTTATTGTATCTAGATAGATACTGCTGGATATAGTGTCTACGAATATGTTTGTGACACATCATTTCAAAATATCGTATGTCGAGATTTCTTATGAGACTTGTGGCTGAATTTGCTTCAGTCGTATTGCGTTTTTTCTACTGATGACCATCATCCACTTCGTAGCGAATGATATGTACGGTTAGAATGCTGTGCGGCCCGTATTATTTCTTCCTGGTGACTAAGTTTCATTAGAGTTTCCCTACCAAAATTTAACATACCTTTTTTCGTATATTTTATTATCAACAAGGGCATTTTATCACGTAAAATTGAGTGAATGCTTATTAGTATATGATGATGTGTCTACATTAGATCTTTGAATGTAATTTTCCATCCTCGTTTGTATCTTTTTTGAGCCTAGACGTATTGGTAAACCCTTGGAGAGCACCTCAAAGTCCCCCAATCTATAAGTGTGGGCGGTTTTCCATTTTTCCCTCGGCCTAGGCCATTCTTTTGTGAACTAACACCTGGTCCTCTCTGCTACGCCAGTTCGATCCCATGCTCTACGGGATTCATATCCAGCTGGTCCTAGTCTCACATCTCCCCATAGCATTACACGTTCCCTTTCGCCCCCGCGCATGTATTTACCACCTTCTACTTGAGCGATCCTCCTCCCTCATTAATTCAGACCCCTAGTCTTCGGTCGGGACCTGGAATTAATTTCGTCGGGCCGTGTTGTATTTGCGTGCCTACGAAAGCACGCACGTGGCTCCCCGAAAAATCCCCTTTCCTCCACCACCAAGCCGTTTCCCTTGCGACATCACGGCCGCCTCGAAACGCGAGTCAAATGGTATTTCTTTTTTTTTCATCATTTGCATTCGAGATTCAGTTTTTCAATAATCGTTTCCCGGGCACCCTTACTTGCTTACCGGTGCGTTTTTTACTTAATGCAAAAAGACCTATAGGGATAGTGTGGTGATCGTAGTCATTTTTCATGTGAGTTGGGTTGAAGGGAAACGGAGGAGGTCCGAATGATACCTTAGAAGCTGGACATTTGGTCCCCTAATCGGTAAGAGTATCACATTGTCGCTTGAGTTTCAAGTGAACCTGTGCCCGAGCTTATGGGAATTTATCCCAACTACTCCAACCATCGTTTTTGGCGGCGACTTCTCAGTCACCTGAAACTCAGCTATAGTATTGAGATGGTCAGGTTATATAACATAGATTTTGGGCGTCATTTTCTTGTGATTCAATTTTGAAAATTTTACTTCTGTATCATTTCTCGGATGCGATTTTTAATGTATGAGGTACTGGTTATACCTTGAGACTACAGAGGTAGTACAGGAGAAAAGGCCTTTCGAAGAAATACATCACTGAACATGGAAACACACGACTTATACATAGCATAGTATCTTTCTTTTCAAAATTCTATGGCGACGGCGTCCAAAAGCAATGTTATTGGCGTGTAGTGATGCACCGGCTTCCATGCAGATGGCCTTTGCGAAGCAGATCGGTCACTTACTGTTAAAATTTGAGTTTCAATCTCTATGAAGTAAATAAGTATGAGAAAGTAATAACTGTGCATCCTCAGCTTAGATAGGTTTGGGAGAGCCACAGTATAATTTTGAGCGGAGTTAGCTTCGGCGTGGCGGCTTGAACCAGTTGTCAGCGTCGGCGGCGCTTAGGGCTATTTTCGAGAAAAAATGGCGTTATTAGACGCCTGACCTTGGAATATAAATCATGGACGAATGGTCACGTTGAGTCGATACATATACCTCTGAAGATAATAAGCTTAACACGCCAATGCTAATCACTATGCGTTAACATGTGATTTTTTGCGTCGTGAACGTAAGACCACTACCTTAAATGATACCGTTGAAGCTGGCGATGTAGTCCTCTTTGTGCCAGTTAGGGTCCAAAATTTTTTAGATTTAGACTTCTCTCTTCTTCCTTAGCATTTCCTCATTACTTACACGTTCGATCCATTTTATCTTCATCATTCTTCGGTTGCGTCACATTTCGAATGCTTCCACTCTTGACTTCTGTACACTTGTCAATGTCCAAGCCTCGATTCCTTTGAGAAACATGCTTCATATGAAGCATCTAATGAATTTTTTCCTTACTCCCATTCTTATAATCTCAGCTGCAAGAAGATTCTTCTTTTTGTTTTTTTTATTATTTTACTCCACAAATATTCACAATTTAATTTTTTGTTCTTTTTTCAATATTTTTTTCACGTATTTGGGTCACCTCCTATCTCCATATCAGCTCTCCTAACGCAGCCACACACGCCGTTGGCTTAAGCAACTGCGAAACACGCAATATCCCCTCCCTGACTCCAACGTGTCTCGCCACCCTTCTTACGGCGTTATCGCCAAAATTCTGCTGTTCGAGCGCAGAAGCTTAACGCTATACACCTTTTAGTTGAGACCGTTTTCAAAGAGGAGAGCATTATGAGAAAAACGAATGTTACCAAAAAAAAAGCTCCTTCTGCCTTATCCGCGTCTGGAATTGGAGGGGGTGGGATAGTAGTAGCGTAAGCAGGCTTATCTTTAAAATCTGTGAGCAGCAGTGGGTACTATCTTTAAAATCGCTCGCATCGACGTTTAAAGCTCCCCCTACTGGTACGTGGGTAATATCGAAGACCTAAGGAGTCCTCGTCCTTCCCTCTCCAGTCTTTGAAGGCAAACTTGGGCTTCTCCCGAAGGCAAAAGACGGCCTAGTTGCATAATCCTACCTGGGTTTTAGTCATAATGGTGCTCGTCTTGAAGACGTCTTCCTCGAATACGCCGTGCAATGCGCTTAAGATGGGTTTTATAGTTGAAATTCTGATTTTTGGAATGCGCCTTACCAGGAAAATGGAATAGAGAGCTCATCCTCTTCTAATGTTGGAAGTTTTCGTCTATCCAAAGAATATTCACGTTCAGGTGTTTCTATATTGTTTGAAATTTAAATATAAATAATATGCTTATCGATTTTTAATAAATCAAGTTTTTTACTGTTTGTTAATATTTTAAATAAAAATCACTTAATTTGCGTACTGAATCAAGGTGAAAGCCTATTTTCATTCCTAGCAATACGCTCTGCTTGTTATTTAAATTTCCCTTGACTTACTTATGGTTTTGCTATTATTATTTATTTATCGGGCTGAAAACATTTTGATAGTAGATATAATAAACACGAGCAGCCTCAGACCTTTAATCAAAGATAAAAATATGGGAAAAGATAATGTGGTACGCACCCAGCTGTTTGTAGAATGAAATAGTTTACCCTACCCTTTGAGGTCATTACGTTAGCCTTTAATCTTATTTTGTCAATCTTTTTCTTTTCATTCTGCTGGAATTGACGAAGTTATTGAACTTGGGAACCTATTTATCCTAGAATAGAAATTCAGGTTCTCCACTTAATGATTCCTGAAAACAGATAAGCAGGGTAGTGGAAGAATAAAAGACAGTGATACGTCACTCCCAATGACTATAGAAATGCTTGTGTTGTGATATGAATCAATATTGATTGTGAAGTATCTTAAAATTCACCGCATTAGTCGTTATATAGCTGTTTTCTATGAGATAATGCGAATACAGATAAAAAGGAAATTTGTTACATGGGGCCAAACTGAGATCGGGGGCATAAAATTAGTCTAATCTCGGAGCTATTGAATATTAAGCAAATTTACGACGTAGAAAACTCATTTTAAATAATTATCTCTTGCTGAGTAGATTGGTGGAATGATGCATCACGGACGTGGAAAGCTCTATACGAATACTTCGACGTAATCTTTGTTGTGCTCAGTAGTCAAGAGGAAGATACTCATTTTTAACTGTTTTCCGAAGACAGGTAATAATAATTTAAACTTAGTACTTTTTCCGTATTAGTTTTAGATGTTGGAAGGAAAACTATTATTATTTTCTATGCGAGGAAAAGCGGTATTCAGTATTCTCCGGGGGGGAAGGAGATGTTCGTTCTTGAATTTCGAGTATTTTTACCTCAAATTCACTCACTCAGTTTTTCAATCCGAACATTAGTTTAGGTGGTTAAATGTGGATTCAACCCCGACAAAGCCAAAGGCGTGTGGAATTCACGCACTCAGGGTTTGGGGTTCAGTTCATTACCGTGGGTCACTTCCTCCGTCGAGGTTTATTTTTTGGGTATTTTAGAAGGCTTCACCCTGCTTCACCAAGGCTAAGTACATATTGTACTGGACTGTGCCAAAAATTACACAGTTATTTAGCATCACTAAAGAACAATGGCTATATCCTTTAGCAAATACAGAACGCTTTGCCTTACATATTTTGGTAGGATTAGGTCGTTTTCCTTTTCTCTCCGACTATCATTTCGGGCGACGTAGATGGTATAGCGCCGTGCATAACCCAGTGCTGTGCGGAGTAATGGACTCCCATGTTTCACTTATGACGCTTTTACATGGGTTTGGGGAAGGGTCCCCCCTTAAGAGGCCAAATTATTATTCCGGCAGTGCTCCCATATCGCTTTGCCTTTTCGATCGCTGCATCATAAAAGGTGAGATATGAAGGCTGTGCTTCATTGTGAATGGCGCTAAAAGGATTATTCCACGTCCATGGCCGGCAAAATGATTCCGGGGGTGGTTAGCTTAACTTACTAGCAGGTGAATCAATAATCCTTTCGTTCCTTTGCATGGTTCGTCGGTACAGAATTAAACAGACACTCAGCGCAGTTTTTAATGACAGCGAAATGTAGACCTTCAGACGAGTATTAATGCTTAATTTGGCTCTGCCTTGCGAGAGTGTGTATCGCGTGAATTAATAAATGCCTCAATTATGAAAGGAATATCTAATTAATGTTACGGAGACACCCACTACGGAGACTACGATAACTACGATAGGGTGGTTTCCTATTATTTTTTTGTTGTCTAAATCGAAAGATTATTACTCCTGGAGTACGCATTTCACGCTATTAGAATGACGATATCTATTTTTTGCGATTAAACGAAAAGTGAAAATTTCCAAGTGCGCGAAAACGCAACGGCTAAGTAGGAATGATGGGAAAAGTCCGTGTGACGTATTTCTGGTTCCCGCTGCCGCCCTGTGAGGTGACCTTGAGGCGAGGCTTGAGCGCTGATACGACGCAGGCTGCTATCAGGTAGCCGAGTACTACTAGCAGGTAGCGCTTGGCTTAAATATGGATTATCAAACGAAGGAAACTTTCCGACCTTAGACAATTTTAATAAGTGATTATTGAGAGATGCTTCCGTGAGCTCTGTGCCCCATGCATGCATTGGTAATCTCAGACGATGTAAAACTCCTATCCTCTCGTGTAGAAACTAGGTCCCTGTGACGTCACGTGGAGTGGAATCGCATGGGCGCCAATCTGGCCTTTTTCAAATGAGGTTAAAATTGACCATTGCCATTCGTCTAAACTGGGATTTCTAAAACCAAATAATATGAATATTATGAAAACCCTAATGGTGGGTAACGAATATCAATCAATGCATTTCGTTTTCTTTGACGAAGGAAACTACCCTACTTTAGCTCTTCATAATCTTGATAAGAATGGGGAAGGTGAAGTGGACGGTGAGGAGGAGGAACGACGAAATGCTGAACATGGTGGGTGAGCTGAGGCAGCTTCTAGATGAGATACGTGGTAGAAAAAAGGCATGATTTGAACGAGTGGTTACCAGGAAGGGATGTATAGTTGGGTAAACGAGGGAGAGGAAGAAATAGACATGAGTTTTTTTAGATAAGGCGAAAAGATGTATGCCTTATTGCGAATTTATTAGGAAAGTTCATGGAGGGAGGGCAGACTGCACGAAGCATTCCTCAATACCCCATGGAGACCTATCGTAATCGGGAGATTACTTTAATAGTAATAACAATCACCTCCGTAATGCATTTACGAAGTTTTATGCTTTCCCAATCTCTGAGGCAGGGTGCTCGCCAATTACCGAATCAAGTTAACTATTTAATTATAATAATCCGTTTTTTTTCCTATTGGAAAAAATTTCCAACTAGACAGCATACCTAAACCATTAAAAGTTTTTTGAAAAGAAATAGTAATAGTTTTAAATTTATTGTTCTTAATATGTTACTAAGAACTAAATTTACTTCTGATGAAACAAAAGGAAATTTACGACATATTTGAAATCTTCGTAATTGTCATCGTCAATTGTTTTCAAATCATTTTAAGAGAAATGGGCATGATTATTATATATAATTACACACAAACACATTATTTTTACAAATTTTTATTTTAGTAATATTGCTTTTGTAGCCTTGTATTTCCTCATGGATGAAATGGGATTATATATAGGAATAACTGAATTGAGTTTTGTGGAATTGAATTGCCTAATGAAATGAAGAAGAATAAATGTGGAGTAACGTAACAATTACTTCCATATGGTGGAAAAAATAAATTGGCAGACGGAAGTGAGAGGGAGAGTAATTGGTGGAAGTTTGGGAATGAAATGGAATCCATTCACTATCCATTTCCTAAATTTAGTAATTTTGCAATGGCAAATATATGATAACAATTAAATAAATGTTACATTCGAAATAAGGTATTTGAATTCAGAATTTTGTAAACGTTCTTATGGGAATGGGAAAAATTAATGTCAATTTTTTATTTAACTTTGCGAAAAATATTACTATTTTGATAGAATTTATTATATATTGGGATTAAAATTTATTTATTAATTAAAATAGGCCCAAAGTTGAGGTAAGGTATTATTCTGTGCACACAGTCACTTTTGAAGAAATTCTGGGGACTTGGTCCTCTTAGCGTCATGTACAGAATATTGCCTTGCTGCTGTGTATTAAATAGGTATGCGTCCAATAACTTTAAAATAAGAAAATTATTTTTTGAATTCCTATAATGACACAATCGCAAATATATGGTGAAAAGCAAATCACTGTAATTTTCGGAATGAACGGTTTGAACTAAGAATTTTATGAATGATCTTATCGAGAAAATTTTCAAAAGTATTTATGTTTTTTTTATTTAATTTTAATTTACTTTTGTGAAACATATTACAATTTAGATGTAATTAATTATATATTGGATGGAATAATTTTATGTAATGTATAATAGACCCAACCTTAAGGTAATGTATTATTCCGTGCTCTCCGGGGTAATCACTTTTGAAGAAACTCTTGGGACTTGGCCTCGTAGCGTCATGTACAGAAAATTGCCTTTGCCGCTGAATATTAATGAGGTATGCGTCCGATAACTTTTCACGGGATTACCTTAGGATCCAATGGTGTGGGCAGGGTTGGGTTGCAGCAATGCATGTACCACTTTAAGCTCCTCGGTGACCCAAATCCTCTTCGGCATTTTGGCCCGGGAGAAGGATCGGAGGGGCCGCAATAATCCCGTGGTGTCTCGGTGACTGTCTCAGCGTTCGTATGTAGTATTGGGTTTCGAGACAGACGTAGCCTACAGTTACTAGTCTTCCTTTGGGTGTGATACTATATCATGTGCAGATAAGACTTTATTTACAGAAGATTTATTTTCGTACCATTGTGCGAAACCACTTGGTCACCTTGATAATGATCAGTGACGCAGCGAGGAGGGTTTTGGGGATAACCCCCCCCCCCAGAGCTCAGAGAAATTTTTAAGTTAAATCCATTTTACTTAAATGGATTGATATTACTATTAGAATAGGGCAATGATTTATTAAATATCCCTCAGAAAGCCGTAAAACTCACCATTCTGGACCATTTATCTTAAAATTCCGCAATTTATTAATCTCGCACCTACCTCTTATCCTGGTGGGTATTCCATACCCCCACACACCCCGGTATTTGTTGCACCTAAACCCCCCCCCCCCCCCCCCAGCCTTAATTCCTAGCTGCGCCCCTGATAATAACTAAATACCAGTCGACACCCTGTTTCGGAGCAATAACAGTTTTTGTGGAACATTACTATGTGATTTATTTCGCAATATCGATATGATATCCATATTTGTTTGCTGCCCATACCTGATGATAGAGCTTCTTTGAGGTAATGAAGAGAAGCTTATCACACCTCATTCAAGCTGTGTTGTAAATTTTTTTGTAGAGATTGGCATAAAATGTATTTGAAGTAGATTCAGTCCTAATGAAATCCTAATCAAGTCGTCCTCGATAAGACGTAATCTAAATCATTGCGTATGACGCGGTTAATGCAAGAAACAGCTCTTAATTGAGACCTCACAACAAGTTTTTTTACTTAATTGATGCTGTGTTTTCTATTAAGTAGACCTGATATGTATGAATAAAAAAACTGCGGTTTGTCGGTAATGAGGACGAAATTATTGTCAGGGGAACAATCTGCGCTACATTGCTAGAAAACAAGAGCATGCATAAACGTCTACGTATTTGTGGCGTTTGTCAATGCCTTCATCTAAAGTCATATTTCAAATTCATGTTGGTTCTCAAATTTGGGTTGCTGCCTCCGGTCATGCATTACAATCTGATTTAATTTTGGTTCGATTACAGCAGAAATGGTCTGAAACCTTTGAGGTTCGTGTCTTACTCACCGTTTCCTTTCCATTCTGGTTTCGTTACAGCCCTCGTGGAATCCTGCTTGCAGCAGAGCGGGGAAATTGCCGTATTAAAAATTCACCGAAAGAATTACGCTCCCTCGCGTGTGTGTTCTGTTCGGAAAAGTACAAATCCTTGCTTGAATATTTAATTGAATTACCTGCGTTTGCTCGCTCGCTGACTAAAACAAGTGATCGTTTAGCACGGTCGATTTTTCGTCAATTGTTTACCTGCCTGTCATTACGTTCTGTGAATCACACTGCCGCGAAGGGAACGCTTTAAGGTTTGCACGACAAATGTCTGGTCTCGTTTGGAACCGTTGAGTTTCAGATTGCCAGCTGCTATTCTCTTTCTGAATCCAGAAATGGCTAATTTTAAATGATTTTTTTCTGCTCAGTCTTACAGAAAGGAATTTGAATTATCAAAATTGTTTAGAGAATTCATATTCGGGATTACTTTTCATCGTATTTACGTTTGAAAATGCAGTACTGAGGACTACCAATTTCGATGATTTAGTGCTGAGAATTTTGAAAATTATAACATCAAGTAAGATCCTGTCAAATTGTGGCCAAAGTGAACATCTAGGTATCATTAAATCTAATGTACTCATATCTGCTATGTAAAAAAGTGGTACAGCTATTTATTTTAAATAACTTGCAATTTATGTGCTTCACTTTATTTTGATAAATAATCTAATAAATTATATTTGGCAATAGAATTCACTTCCTCATGGCTACTGCCCGAAGTTGATTTCTGGTAACTCCTTACTCCAAATTATAAAATCTAGTTTATTAGAGAATGGAAGAGATGGAAGTTAGTAAGATATAAAAAGCGTGCATAATCTCGAATCTCGATATTTAGTGGAAACCACCTTTCATTCATATGTCATATGCAGGGGGCGGTGAAGAAGGGTCATTGACATGTGAGGACGATATCAGTGCTTTAAATCGTATAAAATTGAGTGGACATGACATATTGCGTACTTTAACCGATCACTTCAACTCTCGCAATGGCAAAAGAAAGAAAAAAAATAACAGTGGAATATGAATATGCCGTGAAAATGTTTTTTCAAAAGAAATAGGTCCGTAATCATTTTTTCAGGCAGGGTGAAAGGCTTTTAAAGTTGAAAACGCGTCGAATATTATCACTGGCCTTATATTATTACGATTTATCCTTCAATTATTTCCGTTTAGTTGGATTTTTTTAATGCAGGGGTTCGGCTCAAGTGATGGCTCTCCGATACAATTTTTTTTTGTAGCATTTAAGTACGACAGTCGCTGTTGCGGCGTGCACATAAGAGGGATTTATTGACGAAGCCAATCGCTGCAACTGCAATTGCGTCAAGTTGCACTTCGTCAGAGGAGTCGCGGACGCGAATCGCTCTATGAATTACTCAGTGAGGTCAAAAGTAATTGCGAGCACTCCTTTTTATCGGTAACCACTCGTGATAGATGCAGAGTGCTGTAATGGACGATCAGTGAGTGGCTTCGCCACGACGTCGTCTCGTCTGAATTAAATCCTGTGTCACAAAGCTAGCGGTGTCATTTGCGGAAAATTCAAGTACTTAGCTAACTTTTTGCCTTATGTTCAAGATATTTTGAGAGACCCTTATTATTATGGTAGGTATTATGATAGATTTAAGATGTCGTTTTTTCAACGTTATGCTACATATGGAGTATTTTTCTCTATGGAAGCGAGGCTTGGACGTAGACAGCAGCAGAGAATTCAAGAGCGAAAGCATTCGAAGTGTGACGCAACCGAAGAATGACGAAGATAAAATGAATTGTCCGAGTAAGTAATGAGGGAGTACTAAGAAGAGTGGGAGAAAAGAGAAGTCTCCTGAAAACCTTAAGCAGAAGACGGGGCAACTTAGTTGGCCACATTTTGAGGCACGATGGCCTGATGAAGACAATCATTGAAGGACAAGTGGAAGGGAAGAAGGGCAAGGAACGGCTCCGAATGAGATACATAGGACAAAGGGTTATAAAGGATGTGAAATAGAGGAAATACGTCGCTATGAAAAGGTAAGCGGATAGGAAAGAGGAACGGAGAGTTGCGTCAAACCAATATTAGGATTGTTGACTAATGGTGATGATGAAATTAAGGGACCATAATACCTGCGATAGTTTGTCTCTCTCTCCCTCGACTCATACCAGGTAAAATGGACTCTGTGTGCATAACTAATAACAATCTATTTGTAAATTATGTCTATCTGCATTCATTATTTGTCAACTTATAACTCATCCATGAATCACTACGATAACTTTTCCTTTTTTTATTACTTACCTTTAGTTTTATTTGCATGGCAGCATGTTCGTGTTCTTAGCATTCTCCAAGTTTCTGGTCTCGCCTTATGACGTTTTCCTGAGTGCTAGGGCTGGGACCGGTGCACGAGCGTGTCTCTGATTGAGACCAGGATTAGTGCTACCTGCGCAATACTACTGTGGAATAACCCCGTGCCATACACCCTGGTTGTGGCGTACTTCATACTTCTTAGATGTAGATATCTTTAGATTGCGTTGAAAGGTCGCGTAATTTTTTGCTGCAATTATTTATTGCGGGGATCGCGTTGATGTGATGG
The DNA here is from genome assembly GCF_921293095.1 of Ischnura elegans. Classification (NCBI taxonomy): domain Eukaryota; kingdom Metazoa; phylum Arthropoda; class Insecta; order Odonata; family Coenagrionidae; genus Ischnura; species Ischnura elegans. The sequence goes on from NC_060256.1 coordinate 15,280,729, forward strand.
CTAGAGTGGTGGCGTTCCTTCCCGTGGGCCATGGTTCAAATCCCGGCGTGGGGTATATTTTTCAGAGATCTGCTCGAGTGTTTTGTGGTGGGCACTTTATGCACAGCAGTCCGTCCGTTGGATGGGAAGTTAAGCCTTAGTCTCTTGAAATAATTTAAAATTTAGCATCTTTTGTTTTTATCTCACCTGCCAAGTTTCGGCACCTGTGTGCAGCAATGATGGATGATCAATAAATGGTTCCTATCCAGCCTTATTTGGATTAATGATATGCCGTGCATTATAAATATATTTCCGAATGAAGACTACGAAATGAGGGATACAATAAATTATTATTCCTGATTTTTTTCCTGGGACGCGATCAAGGAAAACACTTTTTCATGGATTTTGCAACCGGCGTAAGGAGGAGCCCTAGTAAAAACGTCGGCCTGCAGGTTTATTTGGTGTTCTTAATAACGTTTGTTTAAAAATATTATTCTTCGGCCTTTTCGGAAATTCTTAAAGCTTTTACGATCTTAAATTGCTTTCTTGGAAAGGAATAAATCTCGAGTACACTTGAATTCACAAATTAGAGTCGTAGAATTTAGTAATGTGCAACCGTATTGGTAAAAATCGATTTCAAAGGCAATTTTTTTTCCATTCAAATACATCATTTGAGCATCAGAATTTGTTTATTTTCAATACAGTGTTGCTGTTAGCATCATTCATTCATTCAACTTAGCGGAAGAGAAGATTTTCTGAGTGTTACAGCAGTGTAAGTGAAGAAATAAGTCATAGTCCGTGTCTTATTTTATGGCGTTGAATCTACATGATTTTCAATAGAATTTCTCCCGCAAAGTATTGCATAATAGCCCTATGAAGAGGCGGTAAAGGCATTTATGAACCGATTTAATATGCCTTGAGTCGGATGGGTTTTGACGTGAATAAAATAAAATCAACTTGGTGAAAAGGGTCTCATTTTTCCCACAGAGTAATTCTCTAACAAGGGTGTTTCCGAAGACGGAAGCTTTCAGAAATCATGGACTTCTCGAAGGAAGTAAGGATTTTGTGAATGATTTAAAAAATTCTTGTATTTTCTGACAAGTTCAGAGTTTAATTTGATCTGGTTACTCTGTACTCTGTGTGATTCCCTGTATTATGCTCGGTTTACGGAATGGGATTTGACGTATTCAATTTATTTGAATCTGAGTGAAACATAGATTTCGTTACGTGGACCTGATGAGTACGTGGGCATGATCCAGCACAAAAATAGGCTATTGTTCAACCAATGCAATTCCATTCATCCACATGCCACTAGAATGACATTCGTATCAATTTCCTCAGTTTACAACTCTGTCAAAAAGGCCCAGATTGTTGTTTTAGTAAAATATATAATGCTCTTCCTACAGTAATAAAGAAATTACTAGCATTAGTAACTTTAAAAAGGGTATCAAAGATTTTATTACAAAAATATTGATGTACTCTGTGGAATAGTATCTTGTAAATTAAAAATTAAACTGATTAATCTTTGACGGCAAGCTACTGTTGGGCACATTTAATGCACGTAATGGACGATTTCTGTTTGTGTAAAAAAGTCATTGTGAGCAATTATATGTAATCATTATTTTTATTAATATTATAGGATCCCTCAAAGTACTGGAATTGAGTATGGAGTAAAGTTTTTTTTCCTGAAAATGTCCAGAACACCTCTTTTTATTAATTACTTCAGATAACTTCTTTTTGCATTTTCCAATATCATCACCTGATTAAAATTCCAGCAAATCTTTGTATATAATATCGAAAATATTCCGTCGTTTATTTCCATATATACACTTATTTAAGATGCAAACAACTTTCCGACCATCCTCTTATCCCGTGGCAACATTTAATTTCGTCTTTTCGAGTTTGAAGCCTAAATTTTTGATTAAAGTCCTCGTCCCAGGCAAGCCGTTCTATTTTTAACATAAGCAATTCTTTTCCTCTGTGAACCCATGAATTAATTATTTCTCCCAGGACTTAGCATGCAGTTGGGAACTCCAGTAGACTAGGTATCTTCGTCTCTTGCGTTCGCCTTTTTTTTGCGTACTTAATATCTTATGCCTTCTACACCTTCAGCTATTCGAATTTTTAGGCCACTTCGTCCATTATTCATCAGGTACTTAGTTTGGAAATCTGAATGAGTTCGTCGTAAATAAAATGGAGGGCGTAAAAAATTAATACGGGTCAGTGCATGCCTCTCTTTAATCTTCTGATATAATGGCGTCAATAATTAATTTACGTCGCCGCCTTTTCAATTCAAATTTCACCCCGGGAGTTCCCGCTAGTGGTCTGGAATCTCGAAATAGGGTGACGAAATACTTAACGATATTTAACGACTTGATCGAAGACTTGCCAATTACTAGCGCGCCCTCAATAATGAGAGCGAGGGAAAGAAGGTGACGCCTCCTATCGCCGAGTTGATGAAATAAAGCGCGATAAATCCCTTATCGTTAGGTTTCGGCCTTGAATTAATGGCTTGAGACCTTTTTAATGAAATGCAATTTATCAGAAAAGAAAATTAAAAAAAAACTTTGAAGAGTTCTCTCGAATTACAGTACGAAATTTGGTCCCGATGGCTAATCTTTATAGTTTCTGTTACTGCGACTCAACACGCTCCCCCGACCTGAGGATTAATTATCAGGAACTGCGATCTGAGCAGGAATAAAAAATAATACGAAAGGGATGAGGCTTTGTTTGAACTATTAACGTTTGCTTCATTCCCTTTCTAATCTTACCCTGGCTCCTCTCCTGGGGTTGCCTCCAGCCTTGACTTCTCGCGCGGTCTGTAACGCGGGTCAAACCCTTAAAACGAGAGGGCATTAATTATTGCCAGGGTTTGCCGCTCACAATGTAACCAAGGGGTTTGCTGATTTATGGCGACGCTTTCACCTGAGACCGTGGAGGGATGACAGTTTAAAAGAATCGATCCCTGTGTGTTTTCCCTCGCCGGAGCAAAGTTTGTCTTCATTTTGAATTACTGCTGGATCCGCGGGGGAGAGGGGAATTTAATTGGATTCTTCGTCCGACGAGAAGTTCGGGGAATGGTGTTGCCGTTCGATCTTCATTTGTATCACCCCAATTAAAATATAATCAGCGGGTAGCGTGGCAACCTGTGCCTACGGCAAACACTCGGGGAAGAGCGGTGTCTTATTGGTGCACAGCCTGCTCTCAATCTTCCTTCTATTCTTACGTTAATTTAATGCCAAACATTGGGACCAGAATCCCAAGAAGGAGTACAGGAAGAGCTCAACTATGGGTTATTTTTAGGTACCCCGTGACTGTTTGTATTGTGAGAAAACTCCCCGATAACCTCAGTTTCAGTTTCCCTAATTATCGTTAAAAGTAATACTGAAATATTTTCGTCATTTGTAACAATAAGAGGAACAAAAAACTGGTTTCCCGCAGGGTGTCTTGCCCAAAGTGGTGAAAATATTCTTTAAGGGTCATACTATTCAATTATTAATTTATCTTTCACTATACATGGAATCCTATAATCTGTGATTCAGCCCTAGTTTCCAATGGAACACTGCCTGATTTCTACGTTATTTTAATGATATTTAACGTGAGTGAAGTACTTTTAAAAATACTACAGTTAGTATAAAAAAGTTGTGAAAAAAGTAGGGAAATATTACTAATTCTGATTATTCAATTTACCTACTTCCAAGGATAAAACTATTTTCTAATTGAGGAAGTTTTTGAATGCTAGGGAAGGGGATTATTTTCCTCCTTGGTAGAGCCAGGGATATTTTCTCATGGAACACCTTTATTTGTTGTTTTACGTGAAGTGAGAAATTTTCAAAACTTTCGTGAGCGAAATCCAATAACGAGGAATATTAATAGGGCGAATATAAATTACGGTATCTTGTAGTTGGTCTGCGAAACTCGCATACATTTTCTATTTTTATAAGTAGCCAATGTTCTTAAATCCATATCTTCAAATTATCCTGCATTAGTTTAACATATCTTCTTTAGTAAAATAGTATTTTCTGTTACCTGGGAGGTCGGGGCACGAAGTCCCTTATTCATATATAGATCAGGCCTCGTGCTTTTTCATATGGTCACTATAATGAAAAACTTCTGAGCGTAAGGTCCCAGTTCAATCAAATAGGATTTCCAGTTTTTTTTTACTTACCCGAATAAATAATAAAATTATACAATCGGATTTTGGTTAATTGATAAATATTGAATTTCCAAATTAGACCTCTGTAGTGAGGATAATATAATACGAATAATTGTTTTTTTGTGCAAATACCAGATAAAATATGGGTGAATGAGGTAACCGTATTAGCATCGATTTTGCCCTAAAAACGACCTATCTCATATTCACACTAAATAATAAAATAATGCAATCATATTGTGATCTGGTCAAGGCTTTAGCAGCATATAATGAACTAGTATATCCGGATTTCGGAGCTGCATGCATCACCTATGTCCGCAATATGTCACACACGTAGTCGATTAATTTATTTACGGTGCTAATGAGAAGTCAGGAAGTAATATAGTCATTACCTCGAAAAATGATATTGGTGTCCTAACGTTATATCAATTTTCTGTTCAGTTTTGTTTGATTCGATAATACCCAAAATATTGGCCATCGGCAGTAAAATATGTGTGTCAATTCCATCTCCAGTTTTGAAAGAACATTTTTCTGGTATTACTTTTGACCAAAACACCATAAATCACATCCTATTGCTTTTAAAATAATCATTTTACTAATGTTCATTCCTTTCTCGAATAAAAGTGTGCGAAGTTGGTTAAAAAAATACAAACAGGTTTTACATTCTTATAATTATGGGGGTTTTTCAATTTTTATTAAAAAATAATCAAGGTAGTTCCCCTTTATCTTCCAAAAAATTGATTCCTGTTTTTTCGTTTTCACTGATTAATTTTCCTTGGTCTCCTGTGAATCTCATTTTAGCCAAGTTTGTCGGCAACTACGGTTAGCGGACTAAGTAGCGGCCATCGTAGTATGTTAATAACCAGCAATTTTAAACTATCGGAAAATACGTTGGATAACTAAGCCCCGAAATTTCAATCCGGAAGATGAATCTTAAACCGTAATGAATTTACCGCGGAAGTGTTATTGTCAGGTCAAAAGGCTCCGCGAATGGGCGATAAGAGATTTTTTAATGCGTGTATTATTCTAAATGACTGTATTTTATTATTTGAGATAGGAGTAATCGCTCGTAATACGTAATGTGATGTATGATCTTAGGTTTTCCCGGCGTATCAGTTGCAGAAAAGTTTCTCGGGTTTTCCACCGGTTGATGTCGTCCATGTCTCCCGAAGATCCCCTGAGGATGATCAGCAAGTCGCGGATCGAAACGTCGGGAGACATGGACGACATCAACCGGTGGACAACCTGAGAAACTTTTCTGTAATGTGCTGCATATTATAAATAATCGTTGAGGATACAGTAATCACATTATAAAAATATCTTCCAAAATTCGAAGCAATTTTGGTTAAGTTTATATTTTCGCTTCCTTATAGGTCAATGATTGTTTGAGCTGCGAAATGAAATACATATTATTGTAATCACTGGTTGCAGTTTTCTAGAAAGAAAAGTTTAATCAGATAACGGTTCCAAAGTCACGATAAAGTTTTGGTCAGATAATGGTGATGGTAATCTCACGAATATAATTTTTTGAATGTAAATTTTATTTTGTATGCGTGCATGCTCAATTCACTATTTTGCAAAATCTTGTATGAATTTATGTGCATTGGAGAAGTGAATTATCGAGGGCTAGGTCGTATAATACAAATGAGTTACCTCGCTTAGTGCCTGAACCAAGTTTCAGTTTTTGCGCTAGGATCGCAGCAAGCGAGAGCACACCCTAAGCAGCGTCTTCTTGAAAAGCCCGAATCTCATTGTTCCGGCATCGCAGAGGCAGTGATTTGTGTTGTAATTGAGAGTACAGAAGCTTAGGAAACTGAGCGAGTCTGTTGAGGTCAAAGAAGACAGTGCGCAATGAATCCAAAATATAAAAGGGAGTATGCAATCCACGGTATAAATTTAATACAATAATTTTTACAACTTTTTGCCCTACTTGAAGTTGGTTTAACGCTGGTTAATATTTCCGTTTAGAACTCAGTTGGTCGGTCTACAGTGTTCCTACGATATGCTGATTGGGTGCATTATTCAATTTTTTTAATGAGTGTTTTAATGAAAAGTACTCATTGATGTTTATATTTTTCGTGAATACATCCTGGTGATCAATCAATTTCTTTGCACGCTTATTCTACTCTACCTTGCAATCTTTAAAACATGCAAAAATACGAAGATTCTGGTGAGGTTGAGTATTGAGAACCGTCTGTATTGGAATAGCGGGGTGTCAACTGCTACAGATAACTTATAATTTGACCTATGTTTCAAGGTTAATACATCATTGACGAGGTAACCTGACGATATCATTATATCGTGACTTTGGAACCGTTATATGATTAAACTTTTCTTTCTAGAAAACTGCAACCAGTGATTACAATAATATGTATTTCATTTCGCAGATCAAACAATCATTGAAGCATTTCAACGAGTGGCCAATTTGGTTTAATTTTCATTTTATGTTCTATGCATGAGTATTTTATTTATCTGCGCTTAGGTATGTTTTATAATATCATGAATATGGGGAGAAAAAATGATTGACTGTTGTGTCATACGATTGAAATAAGTAATTTTGTCTAGTGCACAAATTCCCACGAAATGTGGAATCACTTTAATTTTCAATCGTATTTTGTGTGCAAGAGTATTTTATTTATTGGTGTGTGTAAAGCGTACCTTGAGAAGCGTCATGAGTATCGTGAGAAAAAAAATCATCGAGTGTTGTGCCCTATGATAGGAATAAGTCACTTAGCGTAATGCGCGAACGAATCGTCGGTTTTGTCGTCGGGATGATTGCAAATAAGGGCGCATATTAAGCTCGTCTCTCTCGAAAGAAAACAGCTCGGGCGGAATCTCATTGTTTCCATCGCCGTAGGCGCGCATGCACCACCTCCCGGCATCCATTCGATTTCATCAGCGGAGCACAGACACTCGAAGCAGCCGTCATCGCGAGCGCGCGCGTGTGTGCAAATGAAACCCTACCACCCTCGGGTGCCGAACATAGCTTGTCGCTCCTCTTATATACCTCCCGATTTTACCAACACCATCACCACCACCGTCCTTCCTCCCCTGCCATTTAATTACGGCTGTTCTCCCAGTGTCTGTCTGTGAGTCTCTCTCTTTCCTGAGGGCGGTGAGAGAGAGAATGCAAATCTACACGTTAAATTGAGGGAGTCGAGTCGGTGGGAAGAGAGGGAGGGAAGGATCTTGAGAAGCCTTAGTCATAAAACGGGAACATTGCTCACCAACAAGTCCTCCTCGCTCCCCGTTGCTCATTTATTTTTTTCTCATCCTTTCGCTCTCAATATAACACGAGTGGGTCGAGGGTGCTTTGCCTAGAGCTGTTTATTCGGAGGGGCGTGGCCTCTCGAAATGGATTTGTGATTTTTTTTAAAAATCGTGAATGAGAAAATAGGCCCAATGTAAGAGTTGTTCGGAGGTGACTTTTTAACTGACGGTAATAAAGTATCTTGAGAGGAAGAAATTTTTTATTTGTTTTAAAGTTATTTTAAAATAGTATTTTCACCAGCATGTATTACAAACATTTTTTGAGTTTGATAATTAAGTACTAACATTGAGTGTTACGAAATAATTATTGAAGCAGTTTATAATTTTTGCCGGCCATTGCCGCACTAATTTGCTCTCATCAGAAGGTTCTCTCACTTTACTTTACTGATTTTTGTGATTAAAGCATACACATATTTAAAAATTTCTATTTTAACTATTTAAAATTTTCAATTTTTGGTGAATTTTCTCCGCGATGGGTAGTGTAGCAACTTGACTACTTCTTGTCCAAACCTTATGAAAATTAATTGCTAAGTTATAAATATATATTGTATAACCTTGACTGTATTTTTCTCAAAAATAGACTCCCGATTTCACCCAACTAAGGACAATGCAACATATTTCATCCAATGCTTTCATCCAACAGTGGAAAAAATTAATATTTTCGGCCTCAGCATTTGAAAAATTTCATTGTTTCCAAAAAATTATATTTTTGGTGAAAAAAATTATATTATTTAGAGATTTAAGATGCGACTACAAGCTAATAGGGTGGTTTCCTATTTTTTCGCCTAAATCGAAAGATTATAACTCCTGGAGTACGTATTACCGGCTTTTAGATTTTTAAATGACGGTATCTATATTTTGCGATCAAATGAAAACATTTCAAGCGCGCGAAAACGCAACGGCTAAGTATGAATGCTGGGGAAAGCCCGCTTGACGCCATTCTGGCTCCGGCTTCCGCTGTGTAAGGCCACCTTGGTGCGAGGTTATGAGCGCCTCTACGATGCTGGCTGCTAGCTGGTAGCGCTTGACTAAAATAACGGTTATTAATAGCCTATCAAACGAAGGAAATTTTCCGACCATAGGCAATTTTAATAGGTGATTATTAAGAGATGTTTCCCTGAGCTCTGTGCCTCATGCATGCATTGGTAATTTCAGAAGATTTAAAACTCCTATCTTCTCGTATAGAAACTAGGTCCCTGTCCCTGTGTGTAATGTAAGTATTTATGGTTTCTCTGAAGTACTTATTGTTGTTGCTATGAAAATTGATTCAATTTTTGAGTAAACATGTCGCTGTGTATCTTTACGTCTTTGTCATAAAAAAATTGCAATCATGTCAGAACTGCTGCTATTACTGCACGGGATCAGTTAAATAGATATTCATCAAATTTTAATTCAAAGGTATTGTTTATTTTTTGTGAATTTAAGTTGTGTTTTAAGTTTAAATTCCGAGTTCTAGCATATTACAGGAATTACATATTTGGCCTATTTTGTATGCAGTTCATCTAAATCATATTTGGAAATCTATGCTTATTTTCTTTAATATGACGACAAAAAAAACCTCCATTGGCATACTAGGGATCACTTTAAATAGCCGTTTATTGCTATATTAAGGTTAATTCTAAATTATTTATAAAATGGGTAGGTAGAATGGCTGAATGACGTGTATCGTAGTAGGTGATTGCAATGATACTTGTACTTGAATTGCTGTCTTAGAATCTGTATTATAATAAATTTTGTTGAATTCATTTGTAGTTATTTTATCAAATCGAAAGGTAGATGAATTGGGCAATTATTCGGCACTTGTTTAATGCTGATATGGTATTCGTAAAGTGTTTCATTACGTTACTCCATCAGCGACGATTATATTCCTCACTGGCCTTAATTAAGATCGCGATTATAACCATTGCGTGATCCGCTGAAAACGTAATTTGCAGACGCTAAAACTGTTTAAAAATCGATGCAGGGGAAACCAGGCCGCAATGGGAGGCAAATCGCTTTTGAGGTCAGATTCCAAAACTTTGATTACGCGACCGAGTATTATTTTTTCATTTTTTTAACCCCTTTCCACTGGAGGAGTTGTTTTTTCTCCCTTCCGAAAGTTTTACCGTCTCCTATTTTATCGCAACTGATTGAAGCGTCTCCGCTTTTAGGAGCCCGTCGTCTTCGCCTCTGACTCCGAGGCTCCTTTTTGAGAGGATGGTGGAATCGTCTCCTTCCCGCCGATTAGTTTATCCTGGTCGATTCGACCTCGCCCTCCGCAAATGCACTCTGCTCTTGCGTGGTAGCCTTCCCCGGACGAGACATGGAGAGACCGCAGCTTTCAGGGAACGCATCGCTCCCGCTCCTCCGGCCTCCTCTCCCAGCTTATGACGTGTGTTTTACGTAAGAGAAGACTCATAGAACTTTAACTACGTTCTCCTAAAGGAATAAATTCTGTAGAGTTCCATTTACTGCATCAATATTTGTGCAATTAATGCGGTGGTGGGTGTCATAACATGGTGGAACTACTTCATGATGCACAAGGGTAAGAAAAAATACCTTGCTGTTCCACAAAAAAAATATATATTTACGACCGGTTTCGATACGGCGTATCATTATCCGGCGTATCATTATCTGGCTGCCAGATACGCCGTATCGAAACGGGTCGCAAATATATATTTTATTTTGTGGAACAGCAAAGTCTTTTTTCTTACCCTTTGTGCATCATGTGCAATTAATGGTATCAAGAATTTATCTAACTATTTATTTTGTCCTTTTCGATATCAAATACCATTTGCCGAGATTTTGCTATTGTTTCCCTGCGAAAACATATTTTAATACTTATGATTATGGGGAGAATAAATTCCTATGTTTAAGTTTAATTGCACCAAAGGCAAAGGTGTAGACTCTCCTAGCTGAAAAATTACCTCCGGCTTAACCATATACATGTTTGGAATATAATATCGAAAAAGTACCTGATCAATATTATTACCAAAGGTGTTATTTACTACGGCCCAGTTGGCAGCAATGATATTCTTTAATTTGGGATGAAGCATAGTTTTGGAATCTCGGATTGTAATTAATGAATTTACATAGGGGGAAGCTATTGTATATTTACCATACACCTTACCACAGTCAAATTTTTCCCTGTAGTCCGAGTGAATTCACGGGTTTTTCGGGGTGACTTCGGTATTCCCGAGTTTTTCTTCCAGTTTTGCCGGTAGTTTTCCCGAGTGGTGAGCTACCCTGCTTTGATCGTCCATGTCCTCCTCTAGCTAAAATTCCTACCACTTCTTTCCTCGCACAGCAGCAATCTGTACCGCGAAGCTGAAGAGCAGTGCGATAATACGGCAGTGTGGTTTCTTGCCTCGCCGGCTTCCGGACTCGGTATCGGATGGAACGGCCACCTGCCTGCGTTGATGGTTTCCTTTTTCCAGCCAAGGACTCGGGTCAATTTCATGCCTCTTCGGTTTCAGATAAGAAAAAATAAAGATTCTGGAGGATTCGTCTCGGAGCACTTGTTTCTATCATTGACATGCCGCAATTATGAACCCATGGATAACGATTGGTTTGAATTTGCTGACTGCAATAACGTGCACACGAAGCTGATTCAGTTTGCAGTACGAATTGACCTTATTATATTTAGTCAAGAGTTCGCATTTCCGGTCGTATTTTCTTTATTCTTGGTAAAATTTTACGAAATATTTCCGTTATATCTATCGGCTTATATTCTGTAAATCACTTATAATTTGATAAAAAATTGTTAGTTTAAAATACGTAATTTCCTCCTAATTTTTATTATATTTATTTATTACGTTCTGGTATGGGTGAAATTTTTATTTTTCGAAATTATTAATAGGATTATGGGAGCTTAACACGCTTTCTAGGGACAATTACTTCATTAATAGGAAAACAATACTTCTCTTTATTCTCTCCCAATTGATTAATAGAAGCGGCTAAAATGACTGGAGTGGATTGAGTGTACTGATTCTGGCTTAATTTATTTTAACTGTTATTTTTAGAATGTAGTAGCTTTATCCTTATCACTTAAGTCTCCTTACTTCAAAACTTAAGGTTTTTACTTATTTGGACTTGCAATGTGACTGAAAAACTGTTGCCTGTTATCGGGGTCAAGTACCTATACTCAACTTATTCGGCAAGGATTCAATTTGTACCCTCTTCTTTTAATGGTCGTATTTTTGCTGTGTACGTAATAAAATTAAAGAAATTATCCTGCGGGAATAGCAGAAGAGTTCTTTTCTTTATGACGATCAAATTGATATTCGTAGTTTTCTCCTGCCCTGTACATTTCTTTCCGTGTTGGCATGTTAGGATTAAAATTCACTAAGTCATTACCAAATTTGTGGTATTCCATTATAAGTTTTATTGGATATGTAACACTTACGAATACCACTTCTTAAAAAAAAAAAAAAAAAAGTGAAAAAAAGTTTTTCTTCTTCTAAAAGGAGTAGTATTTATAAGTGATAGTGTTATATTTCCAAGAAAACTTATGATAGGATTAACTGTAAATTTTAAAGATAGGTTTAGAGTTTTGTCTTAGTTATATGTTTTTATCCTATCAGAAGAAAGTTATGACATCTGAAGCTGAAATTTCACATTTTTTATGGTATTGCGAAATAAGAAGACAAAATTTATGGCATCTGAAGCTGAAATGTTCGCGTTTAAATGATGTAGCGAAATAAGCAGCGAGTCACCAAGCCAATATCAGCTCTATGCAACAATAAATACAACAACCCCTTTACGTTACGCCAATGCCACATTGATGTGCACTCGTTATTTCGGGGTGTTTCATTCATTTTTTTAATTCGTTCGAAGAACTTTATAATTTTAGGTGATCAGTTTTTCCGGCGATGAAATTTTCAGAGGCTTTGGTGGAATCAGAAATAGGATCAGAAAATTGGTGGAATTATGAGAGCTCGCCGGAGAAATTCGGGCCATGTGGCTGGCTGTATGATGCAGACGGAGTAAAACCACGGAAGGGTAACGAGGAATCCGTCGAGTCTGGCCGTAATCCGCAATGCTCTAAAGCGTATATCAGCCAGGTGCCCACAGTGCATGGATTGTGTCAGGAAGGCGATTTCGTCAAAGTGCAATTGTCGGATTTTCAATATGGTACGCTTCGACCCAGTTTTCTTTGTCAACCTAACTCCTATGATAGTGGAACCTTGAGCCAGAGGAATACTCAAATGGAAATTATTCAATGTGAACATAATATCTCATTCATGTTCCCATCCAGGTGTGAAAATAAATTCAAAAGGCAGCATAATGGGCTGGTTTTGTAATGATTATACAAGCTTTTGCTGTAGACTGGGGTGGAAAAAGTCTTCCGTAAGGCTATGAGGATAACTGTGAAGTTTTTCAATAATGACGTATATATGATACGTAATCGTATTTTAAACCATGAATTAGGTTAGTAGATGCACTTTTTGATAATTATTACTTGTTATTGGGTATTTATTTTTTAATGCATATCATAAAAGGATACGCCAGAATTTTGTTGTTCTCTACAAAGGCGGCTACGCCATCTGACAGTGAGACACGTTTCCGAGCGTAAAGCTTTCATTAAGTAAAAATCTGGCGATAGAACAGATGGAAAAATTGATGAGTGACGTGCACAATGACTAGGCTGGAATGGCGACTGTTATGTGCTGTTTTACGTGAAAACGCCATGAAGGCGATAACACTATTAGCAGAAAATTGGTCATAAGATGAAAAAATGAAACGGAAAAAACAGTTTGTTTCGTCATTTTTTTAAATGTACCAAGCTCGACGATAAAATATTTTGGGCTTGCGAATGCATACGCAGAATTTAGATGAGGGAATTTTAAAAATGGTGGAAAATCGCTGAGAGTGGTCTTTGTTATCACATTATGAATACCTTTTCACCAATTGCCCACATTCTTTTAATACCTCGTATTTCGTCTCTCATTATACTGTATTTGAAGATGTAGAAAATTAAATTTCATTTTATTTTTTTTTAATCTGTCACGTCCGAGAATAAAAATTTTGGCGAACGAGTCAATGGATTGAAATTGTCGTTTGGTACTTAAAAAGGTGAGGAAATTTTGCGATTGGTACTTTATTATTACATCATGAATTCCACATCAGCCCCATTTTTTTGTTTCCAATCTCCTTATTTCGTCTTCCGCCGGACTGAATTTTTTCGACATTTTTTTTGTCCCATCTCTTTTAATTTCAAATTTCGTTCCCGCTTATCGCTGTCACCCTGGCTCCCACTATATTTTCCCCTCTCTTTAAAGAAATCCTCCGTCCGAAAGAACCTTGGAAACCCGAGGCTTCTCTCCACACCGCCTTCTTCCTCCCTTCTTAATCTTGGCCTCGGAACGCTTTGTGCATGCTTAATCAGGAAGTTCTCTCCGTGAGGGAAATGTCTTAGGGGGTTGGGGTCTCCTCGTTGTTGCACGGATACTAGGGCACGGGGTCCTACACATTCATATTTTTTCGCCCTATTCCATTTTTTTAATTTTAATTTTTTTTTTTACTGTAGCATCCTTTTTCCTCCGCAATGCCTTCTCTTTCTTCCCTCTAGTTTAACGCCGGCAACACGTAATGGAACCTCCCAAGGGCTCTAGAATTATCCTCAATTGCGTTAATAAGTGAGGAGGAGACGGCGATGCCGAGCTAGGGCTTTTTTTTTTCTTTCTTATTTGAGGACCACGCAAGCGTTCAGGTTTTCTTGTGAAAAAGAAGGGAAGCTGGAGAATTTTCGGTGGATACTACTTCAAAGGGAGCGAAATAAAATGAGTTGGGTCCGGGTTCTTACTCCTTCCACTGCCTTCTTTTGGGAAACTTCTGGGGATGGGAGGCTCCTTTCGGAAAATTTTCTGCTCATATTTCGGTTGCTCTTGAATTTTTTGACCGATATAGGCATAATGTATTTTTGTACCGTTTCTTTTTTTAAATGATTATAGCTTAAAGATACCTCTTTTACATGCTATGGTCAGTGAGCGATATATATTTAAAATATTTTTATACCTTCGTGGGTAGGCTTCCGCGCTGATACTCTCGATGGCTGCCAAATTCCGGGTTTTTGACGTTCGACAACCGCGGCTAAAGAACCTGGAATTCGGCTGTCATTACAGATTACTATTTTCGATAGAACGCTTAGTGTATTTCACTAAAGAGAATTATGGTAATTAAGGTAATGTTTGATCAATGTTATTCTGATATCAAATTTTTTTTCCGTTCAAACTTTTCATATTTTAATCAAAATTTTTAAACCTCGTGTCCTTTTATTTTCAATTAAATCTCCTAGGCATTGTTTTACTTAATACCCGATCTATACCCATGAAGTCATCCTATAATCCGATATTGGAGAAACTGGCGTGAAGTGGAATAAAGGGTCTGTTTCTGTATTTTGAGCAAAACACCTGAATTTGTCCACTCCTGAGTATAATTCCAGTAAAAAACAGGAAAGCTATTAAAAACATGATCGGTAATTTCTTATTGTCTGTCAGATAATCTATTTTCCCCTACGACGATTACGTACCTTTTTCATATTGGTTGCTTTTACTGAGGTTTTTGCCAGAAAATAACTCAACCACCTTTTGGTAGTTTTCCCGGTATATTATACTGAGAAAAGGATGCTGATAATAGAGGTTGATTTTTTAAGTGAAAACTTTATTTTTTCGTATATTTCATATTAATTCTTTAAAAAAGTATCCAGATTTAGCATATTTCTCTCTGATGTAGATTAAAGAAACTCCCTCAAGTTTGCCGTGAGTTGTCTGCAAATATTTTTGAACCATAATGCATATTGCGTTGGAAAAAGCTCGTACTCTCAATAGCTTGCATAAAAGAAAAACCTCGGGACGATAAAAATAAATCGGACTTCAGTCTACTTTCCATGCATATGGATATTGCTAGAAGGATAGCCTTAGATCCGAAAGAAGTCCATATATCGCTCTTTGAAAAGCGTGTATTCTCCGGGAAATGAATGAAAGATAAAGCCTCGGGAAGTCCATAAAATTCTGAATTCAGTCCACTTTCCGTGCTTGCGGATCTATCCAAAAAGACTTCGTGGTATCATGAATATCATTCACAGGAGGATCATATTCTCTCTCCGCGAGGTAACAAGCACTGACGAGTTTATGACCAGGCGTGATCTTCTCAGACTTCGTATATCGTTGAAAGCGGCTATGTGCTCTGCGGACACAAGGCGTATGCAGCCGTTCTGTTCAAAGGGGAAGGAAGAGATTCTATAAGCTACTGAGTGATTCTTTTGACGCGTATGGTTCTAAGGAAAAAAGTCATTTAAATGAAAAGAAAATGTCAACAATTTTGTAGAATCTAAATTAAGTAGTACGTTTTTCTGGGAATATCCATGGTTAGTTATTTAAAAGCTGCATTTTTTTAGCATTACATGCATGTATTCACTGAGAGGAAGTGGACGACATTTTTATGTTCTTACATCTTCAGGGACAAGCGGCTACAATACAATTCGTTATCATAGCTTGATATTTCAATGTCTTATTCTATGATCATTTTTTCAGGTCACCTATCAGTCAGATCATTTGTAACCAGTCAGTATTGCATAATAAATTATTCATTATTACGACTTGGAGTTGTATCAGAAGATGTGTGATGAGTATAGTATTGTGTAAGCAGTATAAGAAAGCCCTTCGAAGTTTGATGGCAAAATCTCATGGATCTCTGTACCCTCATTTACATTTCGAAATGAAATTCATCCTGCCAAAATAGCTGTTATGCTTCAGTGAAAATAGAAAATTTGCAAATTTGACAAGCATATCATGTTTCACTAACTTTGTAAGCCAGTCATGATCATTCAATAATTTAGATTAATTTATTGGATTATTTTTGGAATGAATACGCAGAAGTTTAATGTCAATTTCACGCTCTGAAGCGGAAATAAATGAAATTAGCAGGGAAAATTAACAATGGCGCTGCTGGTGTTTGGAAAAGTGAAATCATTCAGTAAAGGGTATGACGTATTTTGTTTTGATATACCTTTATAAGTCGTCTTTATTTTTCGTGACCATAAGAAATAAAGTTTCACAATTTTACTCCATTGGTTCACTCATGATCTACTCTCGGGTACACCAGTGCGATAGTCACTTGAATATTTTTAAATCTAGGCCACTTGATATTTCTTGTTCTCATTTAGAACGGCGTGAAAAAGAGTGTATATGTTGCCTTTCATCCAAGAAAGATTTGAGTTTTTACCCATCCTTAATCCATCAGACCATTGAGTGTCACTTTGCATCGTCTTACGTATTCTGATGCGTTTTCTTTCCTAGTGCCAGACCGTTGAAGATTACTTTGCGTGAAATAAATTCCTGTTGACGTGAAAATGTTGAATTAGAATATTTGGTGATGAATACCATTGTATGCAAAGCAGTTAAAATATATTTTGTTTAAGTACCTGTTATTTCATGCCTTAAAATTGAATTTAACTTTGAGGAAATTTGAAGGAATTTGCTCGGATTTCATATACGATAACTTGAAATTAATTTATCCGATATTTCATTTGTAATTCTTTTAGAATAATCAGCAATTACCGAAACAGTGTAATGCTGCTTTCACTCTTTTAACCACGGTGGAAATGAATCTTATAGTATAATCCCAAAGAGTTGATAATTAATGGAAATGTTACAGAAATCACAGATATTATATGTTAGGAACGTTAAAGTGAAATAGTTAACCTTCCCACGAAAACTTTCCATCAGTTTCGTTCGATGTAGCTAGGAAATACGGTATCGGTCCAGTCATTAGAATAGTGAAGGAATCAGCAAGCCGCTTTCATGTACAGTGAATTATATCACCCTAACCTTTCCGTAATTACAATTATACTCTTACGTAATCTATATGCCTATGTAATTGTTTAGTTAATGATCCTCTCTATTCAGTTCTCTATAGGCTTCAACGAGAGGTATACGTGAATTGGGTTGCAAACGAAACAGCTAATCCTCTTTGGTAAGTTGGTTCATAAATGTTTGGCTTTTTGGCAGCCAGGCCCTATTTATTCCACTCGTGAAAAAAACCTTGCTGATTATATTTTTTAACTTTTGGTAATTTGATATATGTGCACCCGCGATTTTAATTGTTGTAATGAGCGCATTCATTTTTTGCTCAGAAATTTTTACGCAGCTAGATTAAGCAAGCTCATTAGGAATTTTGAAGCCCTTATCAGGGGGTTAATACCGCTTGCGCGTCATCAGTTCAGAGGCCGCGGGAATCGGGTGGTGTTTACGTGCCACAGAGCAAGCGAGGATTGCCATGGGAACGAATGCAGTGGGAGAACGGAATGGGGAGAAAGGTGGAATGTTGTGAGTGCAATAAATAGAGGCCTTTCAGTTAAAAAATAAATGAAGGCAGTGCCGCTGTCGATGAATATCCGGCTAACCTATTTAAGCCGAGGTAGCAATGAATGGACCAATGTCGGGGCAGATCGCTGAATGGACCATGAAGGAATTCCAGAGAGGAAAAAAACGGACATTCGCGTGGGAAAAATGAAAGTTCTGACGGGAAATATTTTTTTCTTCTCCGCGTCGGGGAAAACCTTTTCAACGCTATCTCCCTTTTTCGTTTCTCTCCCTCTCTGTTTCTCTTCGTTTCTTTCGTCTTTTCCCTTTCGTTCGATTTTTCCTTTCCGCCCTCCACGCCGTTCGTGTTGTTGAACGCATTGGGTTCGCAATTAGATTGTGGATGGGGAGTTTAAGTCTCTTATTCTTTTTTTCCCCACCCCTACTCATCTCGTGTGCGTTATTAGTCCAATTCCTATTCCTTTCCTTGTTTTTTTTTATAATTTTCTTTCGATTTTTCTTTCGGTTTTTCTCTCCAACCCACTCTTTTTTCGTTCATTCAAATCCCCATGGTCACCTTTTAGTGCTATCCTGTTTATTTTTTCTCCTCGCCCTTGTTTTTTTTTCTCCTCGGTCGAAACCCCAAGTTGAAACTGAATTAAAGGGCATTTAGAATCTCATTTGTGTCGCTTTTTAGTCGGCGTAATCGACTAAAGGTTAACGCCTCCCTGCGAAACTGTTTGAATTGATTGCAAGCCGATCAAAAACAATCGAGTGTCGCTCCTTTGTGATGGAAATATGGCTAATTCGAGCTGTTATTAGAGTCGAAGGCGAAACTAATGGCGTTTTCGATGGAATGCTCTGGTAAATAATTCCACTTTCATGCTCTATTTTTGTTATTTTTCGCACCAGGATGCTCTGAATGTTACTGTGAGCACACTACTCTGGCGAAATGGGTCGGTCAAATATGTCCTGGGAGCTGTAACAATTCACATCCATTTTTCGTAGTGGCAGAACTCTGAAATTTCGAACAAATATTCGACGAACTCATTTTACATGCTATGCTTCCATTGTATTCACGACATACCAACTTGAAATGAAATTTTTTTATTCGTATTTTCTATCGTGCCTACGGTATTGTTTAGGTTCCCTGATGTAATTTATTTTACGCATTGTTTTATTTTTTCTTTTTTAAAGGGATTCATTTTCCATTTTTTAAGCTGAGTGAATTAGATACGCTCCATTAATCTTTGTCACGAATTGTGTGATTGCCGCTCATCAAAAATTTCATTATAATTAGAATTGAATGAGCTTAATGCCCTTCGTTCTTGGGCCAAGTAATTGGTAAATAGCTACCTTGAAGTTTCCAGTTGTACAGTTTCTCTGTACAGTAAACTAATGCATTTACCTCAACGTGAACTATTTCCAACATATAGCGACTTTAAGCGTTATAGGTGTTTTTTTCGAGAAATATTTATTATTAGCAAATTATTTTTCTATAGCTACTTCTTTTTTGTAAATTAGGTGACAGTTCTGGTACTTATTTTTTCTAACGGAATGGATTGTGTTTTATCGAAGATGGCAATATTAAAACAATAGTTAGATTTATGATCTATTTGATGTTACTACATATATTACTGTAAAATGACAGTGATTTGAATAAATTTTATGCCAAAGACTTGATCATTTTGTGTCTCTTTTAAGTTTTAAACTTACTCATTCCTATTAATTATATGCGACTCAGCGTATTGGCTGTCGAATTCTTAACTATCGCAGCATAATTCCAACTCTTTTTAAGTAATACATCCCGCCTCTCTACAAAGACTAGGCTATATTTTTTTCTAACAATTCATTCCATGGTTATAAGCGGAGGATTATACGTTTTAAAACCTCTACACGGAAGCATAGAAGTAGTTACTAACCTTTTAAATCTTTGAGTCTATGCTGTCTCTCTAAACAACTTATTGTAGGATTAGATCTAAAATACGAAAGTACTTTTCACTTTACGTCACGAATGGATCAATTGTTTAGGATTAAGATGAATGATTTCCCTTCTTTTCTTATTGTAAAGCTGCGGCTTTACTGCTTTTGAAGAATACTTAGGTTTCTCTCGAATAAAAATGTCTGAGTGTTAATTAGTGAATTGTTTGTGTGTCGTGCAATAAAGTACCTGCCAGCTTGGAATGTTGCCATTGCTTCAGATATCAATCAGTGACTTTCAGCCGAGAGCGCTCTGAGCTTCGCGTGTTTGATAAACCGGCTTCCCAGAAATCCATCACGTGACCACATACAAGAGAGTAAAAGAGGAAATTTGCTTATTTTTTGAAGCAAAGGTTGACGCATTTAATCAAAGCATTTAATTAAGCAAAGCATTTAATTGCTGTCTAATTGGACTTAATTATGTGCAATATTAGGAACTCAGAATTCCTTGTTATTTCGAAGAAACTTTGGTGGTAGGAAGCAAGAATTTTGTAATGCTTAAGAGACCACGCGACAGTACCTCTCGGTCGTATGTTGTATTTCTTTGGTAATGAATTACTTTACTCGTTTATTTGGTCGTTAACAAATCACGTTGGTAATTGCAGTGCTCAATGCCTCCCTTTCCCAAGATAGTATCTTTGGTATCTAACGTTCTTCTACCTTATATCTCTCTTTGTCGGCCTCAAGCTGTGATCCCTTTTTTGATGACTATACCTTCATAGTCAGCTTTTCCAACGGTGCATATTTATCATTACTTATCCTGAAACATAGTTGTATGGATGCGTTAATGAACAGGAAGGAGCGTATAAGGTGATCGTTACAAAATAGTTTACAGAGAAGGATAGCCAGGGGTGTTTTACGGCTTAATAGACCGTAAGTATACAATAAAATCATGAATAATAATATACGTTTCTTAAATAACCAAATTAAATTTCTTAAAGCAAATTACTTACTTTGCCTGCCTCGGTGGCGGCGGGGTAAAGTCCTCGCCTGCCAATCCGAAGGTCGCGGGTTCGAGTCCCGCCTGGGTAAGTTACCCTTATCCATGGCATTGATGTTTGTGATTGTTAAATGTTATCAACCCCGATGTAAAGGCCGAACAGTGCTGTTTTCGGTAGTGTGTGAAATAAACAAATAAAACAAATGTATCTAAAATGCCTCGATAAGAAATGTTTGCCATGAATGGTGAACGTACATCCAGTAATACCTATATCTCAATGCTAAAATCTCTCGTAGATGTATTGAAGAGATTACTCATATATATCGAGACGTCATATGTTACATTTGAAGGACACCACAGATGATATAAATATAAAAAATGCCATGAGAGGCCACAAAAACCTTAGACACAAATAAAAGGACACTCACACGTGAGGTTTCGAATTTTAGACCCGTTTGGGTCTTCATCTGGAAAGATACAAGTACGGACTGAGGAGGAGGACAGAGGATGACTAGAGGCTGAGGAGATTAGGATAAGAAGGTGGTAGGGAGAGAGTGGGGACATGTCATGTACACGGAGATAGGTGTTTATATTAGGTGCGCAACTAAGTTCCCGCTATTTTTTGAACGAAAATACAACTTTATCGTGAAAAAATGGTTATTGATGAATGATTTAAAGTAGTATCTATTGCTAGCTACAATTTTTCCCCACCAATGTGGCAGAGGCAAATATCGTAACGGTAAAAGTGTTCTTTTTTTGAGGCTACCCATGAATCATGCCTTTTTTTGGTGTATGTCTTCGTATGAGCCCAACTGCAGACCAGCCAGACCATGTGCCATATAACAGAGCAAGTAATAATCGGACGGCATAGTTTTTCCTTTTAATAAAAACATTTTTTATATAACGAAAACTGTTTTGTTAAAAATTATGAATTAATGTGGAAGGAAGAAATACGTCGCTATGAAAAGGTTAGCGGATAGGAGAGAGGAATGGAGAGCTGCGTCAAACCAATCTTAGGATTGTTGGTTAATGATGATGATGAAAAACATTTTGAGTTGCATTCCACATCAACATTGCTGGCAAATTAACTTTTCATAGGTGAAAATGTTTGTTGTATGAACTATTTTACATCGTATTCCACACCAATATTGCGGCCAGATCAACTTTTCATTCACGAGTATTTTGTTGTAGGTATCATCCACTAATCTAGTGTCAAGAGCGAAAGGGGCGGTAGAAGTCAATGGGGTACAATGAGGGGAAATTTAGAGGGGAATAGCCTGTCATCCACCCCAAATGAACTGCGGGACCCACCCTTTCAGTTAAATCGTGCGCACGTGAAAAAAAAGGAGAGAAAGTATAGGAATTTGAATTTACGTCGGAACCCAACCGTGCACGATATAAAAAAAAGAAAAATAAAATACATCGAGGCGCTCGACGACAGAGAGAATAAAGAAGAAAAAGCAGCGAAAGCAATCACTCTCTCTGTACTGTATGGGTGGAGTTGGGGGATAGTGCCAGGCTTTAATACAAAAAGAAATAAATGAAAGGAAATCCGTGGGCTGAACCGAAAATCTGAATCACTAACCCCGCGTGACCGCGCCCCTTGACGACGAAAAGATAAAAATAAGGTCCCACTACTCCATGAATTTGCGAATGATGCGTTGAATCAAAGAGATCGTGAACCAAATGCTTAGTAGTGGAGGAGCGCTTACGGGAAATTCTTTTCGGGTTTACTCTGCCAAAAGCCTACGTACAAACCAAAGTACGCTCAAGCAACCCTGAACAAACCCTTGCCAAATGATACCTAGGTTACCGGATCAGACCAACGCTACGCCATCGAGCCATGTTACCCCATGCAGAGATAAACTCAAGCACCACTTACGGCTCATCTACATTTAATTCTACCCCGCCAGCCGCTGCAATCGGCGTGTTGGGGGTGCGTAAACTGATAACAAAGCAAATAATATTCGCGTTGAATTCGCTTGGATACTGAATTACACCCATTATTTATACAGTCGTTTATTGCTCGACAAAGAACAAAATCGTTCTCCCATCCAGCAAAAATATCTCCCTAAATGTATCGTCTCTGTTGAATCTATGAATCTATATATGTAGTGAAATCCTGAAATGATATTTTTTGTCGCTTCTAAGATATGTTTTAGTAGCTAAAGCAGTCTTAGCCTATTTAGTATTTTCCGAGACTCCAGCGGCTCCCGGTCTGATTCATGGATAACTCAAAGAGGTTCGCCAGATTTTTAGTACCGCCTGAACGCTGAACTCGATAAATTAGTTTGATTTAAGAGACAATTCGTCAGGCGTAGAGTATTTACGATGACTTATAAATATTCACCTTTATGTATATTTTTGTGGGTTAAATTAAGGTTGTAAACCAATATCTACTTTTTTATGTGTTGGCAATGTTTTTTATGGAAAACTATAAATATAGTGGAGTACATAAAAATATCCAATGAAAACTGTATGTCGTAGGCATGAATTTGTGATTTTTCAGATACTTGTCGAAGTATTTGAAATTGAATTTTCCAGCATGATTCGAAATATGCATATTATTTCAATATGCACAAGGATAATACCAAACTTTATACGAGTTATATGTCTTTGTCTATGGAAATATTCGTTTCAGTTGTGTGATGATTCGCAATAAATTTGATGGATTCGATTGCTTTTCAATCAGGGGTTTCATTATTAAAATATAGTTTAGACTATATGTTGACATAATATGATAGGAAACGAAGGGATGAATGCCGATAAGTGAGGAAAACTGTTCAGTAGATCCATCACGTCCCCTTGAGGTAGTTGGCTTGGGCATTGATATCCGTGCCACACCACCGATCTTGACCTAGCGTGATGATAATTCTTTTGTTACGAAGATCGAACCAGGGACATTCCGCTCAGGGTTCCGACCGCACAATGTTTCGCGTCGCATGGACGACGAACCCCAGGCATCACAACCACCAGCTCCCATTCCTGGCTCGCCACTATAAAGGAAATCGTGTTGTGGAGGGGAAGCCGGTATTGTTGGGAGTTGAGGCATGGATGCATATTAATCACGACCGGGGGAAACGGATTGCCGTTTGGAGGGTCGGGAGCTTTAGCACCGATTCAGCGGGACGGGCTAATACAAGACGTAATCGCGTTTTCCGACTACAATTCAGCACGTCCGTGCTCGAAGCAAACACGGTGCGATATAGATAGCTGCGGGGGAACTAAACGGGTCCCCAGGTGCCTCCCCGTGCGCTGAATTTTAATGACGGGCTGCGTTAGTATTTTGTTTTCTCCGCATGTCGTTCGTGGAGTGGGGAATTCCTCTCGCGACTATTAACTCACTTACGAAGTCCTCCGTTACGTTTCGGTTCGCAACCGCAGTTTCCGCAACGAAAGGCTGCGGTTAAAGGTTATCATGATATAATACTCAATGCGGTTAATGTATATTACCAGGTCAATTCTTCGAACGTACATTTTACCATGAATTAAGGACATACACTTCCTTTAGAAGGAATCATTTTTACCTCGGAATTATAATTTTTCCCGAAGATAAAAGAGGTATACATCCTTACCTTCCTCCCCTTGTAATTCTTACACTGTAATGATTGCCTATTTAATG
Source organism: Ischnura elegans (assembly GCF_921293095.1). Taxonomy (NCBI): domain Eukaryota; kingdom Metazoa; phylum Arthropoda; class Insecta; order Odonata; family Coenagrionidae; genus Ischnura; species Ischnura elegans. The sequence continues at coordinate 15,304,956 of NC_060256.1, forward strand.
AATGAAATTTATTTAAATATAATTTTGTGGTTGAAATTAGAGTCTCTAAACAACATTCCTCATGCTTGTGTGTCATGAGACGATCACTTAATTCACTTCTACTTTTATACTCTTTGTTATTTAGATTATACTGATCGATAGGATGCGGCGAGTTAGTGGTTAATTAGTCAGTAGCTATTGGTTCCAATATTCTTCCCTATTACCCATACCTACTATTGCTAAGTTTAATTTAGTGTATACTTGACTTGAAATAACTTTTATGTTATATTTCCATGCTCTTTTCTATCGTTTATGTATATTATACATTATTATATTATACGCTGATAAACTTAGCTACTTTATCTTTTTTAGAGCATTCATTTTGATTCATAGTCTATCCAATGTGCACTTATCTTTAAGATCAGACCTAAGCCAAGCACTGCTTTTATCGTATGAACTGCCTTATGAACCATCAGTTTTCAATGAAATAGAATGAAGCATATGTTTCAGAACTAAGTTTTGATGGATCTGAACATGGGATGAGAGGTATTGCACGCAGTGTTCTCGTAATGGTTAGAAAACTTCAGTTTTCGGTGGCGGTATGTTTCATCGTAATTACTCTGCTTATGTTTGCGAGTGTTTGGAATAGTTCTGTCGGCATCTTTTACTCTATAAATATTGAATTTGAATTTTTTTCACATTCAGCGTATGGTATTAGCCGAACTATGAACACAGATAGGTAGTGACTTCTTTGATGGTGTCACGAGAAAAAAAGCGACATAGAAATCCTTCAGAATGTTTTTTTTATTCGTTGTTTGGATCACTAATATTGTCACCGTATGCAGGGAATATTTTCCGAGCTCTGGAAAGGTCACTCTTTATTTTCATCCAAAAAGTTAATAAAAGGCGTCAGAAGTGAATAATTCCAAAGCCAGCAGAAATAATTTAGCAATATTGAAATATTGATAGTTTCCTTGTCATCAATAATTCTTTACGTTTGAAGGCATTGAAAATTCAAAAAACACGCATGGTGCTACAATGACGGTTTGCAATTTTTGCATTTCGAGCGCTTTTTTAATATGTGATGCTTAATTGTATAATTTTTTCTCGGAGATTGATAAAATTAAAGGTGAATGCTAATAACATGCGTTATGGTAATTCGTAGGTTCCTTTTAAGAGAGAAGTAGGGAAGTTAAATTCATTATTAGCCGCAGAACTTTCCGAAAATTAAAGAAGGAAGTTTGGGTGGGTTTCTTTCCCGACGATTTTCGCTTTTATCGCGTATTTGCCGACAAACTTCGTGGAGGGCTGTGTTGGGAGAAGGGGTCCACTTAAAGGAATGAATTACGAGTTCTTGAGTTTGGAGCGAAGATCTCTGGTGATCACATTTCTAATCCGCGAGAATATTTCTGACAGCTCTTGCTCGGAATATGGAAAAGCGAGTTTAGGACGCATTTCAACATTCTGCTCCTCAAGAGTCGTCCGTTTTCGTTTCTCGTCTTTTCTCAAGCATCTCTCACGAAATAAAGTTTATATTCCGATTTCACGTAAAGTTGACGGTTTTCGCAGAATTGTCAATAAGTTGTCGTTCACGTGGCTATGTTATTCTTCGAAACGTTGATTGGCATTTCGGTCAGAATATATGTTAGGTACTCTGCCTCAATTCTACGACTATGTGGTTGAAATTTATATATACAGGATATATATTACTCTACATCATTTGTACTACTTACATCTATGCTGTTAAGTTATAAAATAATAAAAATTCAATAGTGAGGTAATACAATGGATTGAATTGTTGGCAAAAATGTTCAATGGCAATAAATGCATTGAAAATATCATTTAAATAACTTTTTCCATGGCATTGCAATTCTATTACTTATTGGTATTTTTCAGCTCTCCATTTCTTCCTATCCCCAACTAGTTTTTTTTACCTCCATCAAGCTTTTCCTCCCTGTATTCTTCTTCACCTGTCCTAAGTATTTCTTCCATGGTCTTCCTCTGATGGCTTTTCCATCAATTTTTTTTTTCATTATTTTTCCTTTGTAATTTCTGAGTCTCATTAATACGCCAATCCATCGCCTCCTTTTTTGGCAAACAGTGACTCGCAGTGCCCTATCTTCACCCATTATTTTCTGTAACACCTCGTTCCTCACCCTATCCCGCTATTTTATCTTAATTGTCTTCTTCTGGCACTAGATATCGAAGTCCTTTATTGCTTTCCGATCACTTTTTGAATCCAGTAAGCGTTTTCTCGTCGAAATTTTTAAATTTCCTTAAGATACTCTGATAAAGAGTAAGTGTTATTTTTGTTTCTTTTTTGTCTGCGGAGGTCGCTTTCGTTGACGTTATCGTAGCTTGGATGACCGTTTGATACAACCGTAATGATGTTGTAACCCTCCTCAGTCCTGTCGTATTGTATACAATACATCGATGCTTCAATTTTTTCTCGCTTAGGTAAGTGAAACGCCGTTATTGCAACTAGCTCAGTGCTTCATAGAGAAGCATGATGCTCATAAATCGCTAATATTTTTTGTAAACATCTACTTAATCAGAAAACATGAAATTTAGGCCAGAAATAACGATAGATACGTCCTGGGACTGAAGAGGAAATAGACTTCTAGCTAGAATGGAATTGGCGTTTCCTATTCATTGTTAACAGGGTAGTATGTGATCAGTAGAGTGTGGTTTACACTGAATCAAATACTCTTTGGAGGTAAAGTCACCGTAACATATTGGTTTAATGCGTGCCGAATTACTAGCGTCCCCTATACCTCGTGTGGAATCGCTGTTTCCCACGCTGTCCTAAAAAAGTATTACTATTGCTGCAGCGTGAGGAGGATTATAACGCCCTCTCCATTGAAGGTGAAATATCCATTTTCATGCCGACTCGTCCGCGCGCGTGCCGTTCCAGAAGCTATAATCGGTTGAGACGGGGCGTGATACCGTGGCAATACACGCCTTAAACGTGCGTGCTGTGTGTCTTGGGTGATTGGGGAAGAGCAGACCCTGATGGGAAAAAGTGGTAGTGTTTGCCTTAATTACGTCAGCTGTCGTCACGGCAGTGCGTGTTAACGTTTTGGAAGGAGAATCTTCCTTAGTCTTGATATTTAGCTCGCCGCCATTCGTGAAGCGTGCATATTGAATGTATTTCTTATAACCCTCAGCGATTACTGCAATAACTTACTTGTACATAGTGATAGGGGCTGGAAGAAACCCATTTGGAAGATGAAAGAAACCAATTGGGTATTGTATCTTAATAGTTTTTTATTCGAATTGGTGTTAAATTCGGCATACCTATTATTGAGATTAAAATAATTGAGGAAATGTTTTTGTTAAAGTGGAACATGTCAACTGAACTTCTCGGAGGCATTTTTTTCATTAGTGTCGCACGAAAAAAGCTGTTTTTGAGTTATCGTGCTGGCAGAAAAAGTTGTAAATCATAAACACAATAGTAGGAACATTGGTGTTTACTTTATTAATTGCTGGCGACAATTTTATGATTTTTTCTTCTATGCGTCCGTCTTTATCGGTCCCAAGTACTTATTTATTCAACAAATCAGATTGAGAGCTTCACTTTCTGCAAATAACTCTTTTTCTTGTTAAATTTTTGAACTTTCTTTTGCAACTTCCAACTCATGAAAACCTTGTTATTTGCAATCGCTACCAAGTTACTATGTAATCAAATGTTAGGCTTGCCATTGCTTAGCACAGGTCATTACACATTTCACATGATTACTGTGGCTTGTGGCTTCTCGCTGGCCTTTGCTACTCCACTGTTACCTTTATTCTCCTATTCATTTATACGCATCCACGTTTCTCAACCCTAATCTGAGTCCTAATCTTTTCGTTTATTTCCATGGATTTTGAAATTTGTATCCATTAAATTTTACTACAGAAATAGGAGAAATCAGGATTTAAGTAACATAAAATATTATTCGCACGTATGAAATTTGGCACTTTTTTCCATTTTCCTAAACAATATATGCTGAAGATAATGGTTTCGACTGTAATATTTTAATCCTTTTGCGTATGCGGTGGTAAAATTCACATGAACTGCAATGAGGAAAAAACTCTCCTGGACCTGTAATGCAACCACGGGCCTTTGGCCTTCTGTGGTTGTGGCTTCATGGAAGCCCTTTCTCCCTCGCGTTGCCATCTTGGATGGACCGCAAGGCCCAACATCTAGTAACCAGGAATCTGGATACCGCAGTGGTCTGCGCAGTAGCCTTGAAAGTCAAAGGTCCGTGGGTCATTTTCCTGTGGTATTTCTTATGGCAATCCATGTGAATAAATGTTTCAGTTTTGGCCTCAGCTTTTGGTTCAAGTGGACTGCGTAGAGGAGGCCCAATTCCACCCCTTAAAAGGTGATTACTGTTGCAACTTCGGTCACATTTTAATAGGTTTTCATAAAATTGTCGATGGATGTCGTCGGCGCGGTGATGATTATTATGTGATGCTTTTTTTCCAATATTTTGCAGTATAATCCTGGCAAGTATAATTGAAGAGTGATGAATTTGATAAAACACCTAATCATGAATGTAAATTGCTGTTAACGCACCTAGTTATACTTTATTTCCCCGTGAATCTCTGGCGAGTAGCGACTTTTGTAGGATGACAACACATTTGGAGGCCGACTTGAGGATCATCTTTCGCAATATTCGTGCTTTGACTATTGGTTTGCGCAGCCTCCTTAAGCTGTCTTGTTTAGGTATACTTACTCTAAAGCCTAAGCGTTGAAAAGCGCCTCCTAACATATTATACGTAGGCCTGTAAGCTGAAGCACTGAGTAAGTTATTGAGCAGGGCTCATGTAACCTACGCAACCTGCGATCGGAACTATCAGGATTTTACGCGTAACATGCTTGTTTCATGTGGTTACCTCGGTCTTTCAACCGAGAAAAGAAGCTCCGCCCATTTCCTTTGTAACCGAAGCTTAAAGTCCCGTTCTCCGGATGAGCTGACCATAATGATGATGTTCCTTTAATTTATCGTCGTAACGAGCGCTGATCTTGTAAGCTCTCTCTCTGTGAGCGCGTAATCACAGCATTAATATTAATCGTCTGACGGTCCCGGATCATTTTTTTTTGCGTTTGTACGTCCGAATTTCACTTGGCTGCAAGTATCCGTCCGGACCCTCGGGTAGGCGTTTATTTTTCGATTTCCTGAGGGCGGGCGGACGTCCTTTGAATGTTGGTGGGGCGACGCTCGTGTTGGTATATATTGCTGCGAAAAAGCGTCGACCTCCGTCGCAGCACTTGCCTTTTGGGCGTTGCTGCAAACCGCGTGAAGGCTAAGGGGACTGGGGAAAAAAATTCACCTTGGGCGTTTTCTGACCCGAAAAAAAGGCGGCTCCTTGCTCTCTCAAAAGAGTAGTTGGATGAGTCTGGGTGAGCTGCTCATGTTTTTTTTTACCATTTTTACCATCAATTACCCTGCCCGAGTGTGGAAGAAAGTCACGAGTTGATTGAAATTTTAGGTTCTATCGCCTGAAGGGAGCTGCAAAATGAAAACATCTCGCGATATTGCATGTTAATCTTACGTCATTAGTTCGCTTATTATTCAGAATTGATGGCACAGGCTTTGAACTTGAATTTATTTCACGCCTGCTTTGATTATAGGTGCTTTCACATTAAAGTCTAACTTTGTTCGATGCTCACATTCAATGCATGACTCTTAATACTCACGGCTCATAATTTTCGTGGAATATTTTTGCGTCTGATAAAAATATATTTTAGCGTAATTTCCGTATGAAGAACGAATAATTTTGGTCACAAGGTAACCGCCTATGATTTTAAGTACCGAATCCCCTTGGCTGCATAAATTAATAGAATTGCGTAATCGGATATCGTATTTAACGGAAGAAATCATCAGATTATGCTATGTTTAGCGTAGAATTTACGAAAATAAAGCTTTGTAATTACTGATCCCTGTTTCTTTTATTAATTTTTATTAACGAGCACGACTTTTGGTTAGTACCTTTTATTGTGGAATACTAAGCATTTAACTCTTGGAACTTAACCACTTTTTCCTTGAGGAATAACTTCTTGAGAGTTCATCTTTTGACCATGTTTACTGTCGTTGACGATTTAATGATGTAATAAATTGTTTTTATGGGACAATTTTGAAATTTTTACACGAAACGTTGCCATTTGCGGGCGTTTTGTTTTTGTCTTTGGAAAAATAAAGTAGCATGTGATAAGGTGGACAAAAATTCTATATTCAGGTTTAATGGTACTGTAATATTAGTTGTCGACTCTACAACATGAGAAATGAACTTCGGTTTGGCGTGAGAGAAGTAAGGATTATCATGACTTAGTTAACTTCATATTCAGTTATTAGTTTTGACGTAGGTGACACTAATGATACTTATATGCCATAATGTGGGATGGATCGTAGTTTATGAAACTCTGGTTGTCATAAATAAATGTTTGTTCATTCAAACAAAGATAGTTACATTTGTCATCGACCTTACAACATAGGCAACATGGGTATCAAAACTGAGCTAGATCACTAATAACATAAATCATTGCGGTATTGATCGATACGCCATTAAGTTGTGCAATTCATTCTCCATCGGTGGAACAACTCGCATTTCTTGGAAATCAAGTGGTAATAAATTGTGTTTTTTAGCGGATACCTAAATTACCGCTCAAACGGCCTTTTTGGTCTTTTTAAGCGAATTATTACCATTTAAAATGTTATGCGAGTACTAAATTTTATAATTTCAACCTTGAAATATGAGTTACGTAATTTTCAGCTTTAGATGTAACACATTAGAAAGGACTTGCGTACAATTTTCAAACATGAGGTACAGGTAAATGCCGGCAAAGGTGTTTCTCTGTACATCCCGGAAATTTCGTGATGATAGCTAAGTTTTTATAGAATTATTGCATCATCACTAAGAACAGTCGAGTGGGATATATGCATCCTCTTCTTGCATTTATTTTCCAGACACCCCAACATAGTTTGTAACCCATCAAAACGGTGCAAGGGTGTAGCATGGCATGAATCATGACATTGGCGATGCGCGTTTGTCCAAAACATTGCCGTATACGCTCACTCCCTCCCTCCAAGGGCGTTCGCTCCGCCTCAGTCTTCATTAGGGCACGTCCGACCCGAGTGGCCGGCCACTCAGAATGGAGGGAAAGTCATGTTTCAGTGCTGAAGGACGGGCGAGCAACTCACAGCGCCCAAATGAAGGGGATGCCTCATCTGTTGTCGGGAAGCCAGCGCCAATTGTGACTGTGACCCCTCCGATGAGGACCCCCGGCCCCTGTCGCGCTAACAGTCTGCCCCATTTGACCTCCCCATCCCCGCCCTGCCCATTCGACCGTCGCCGCCGGAACACGCCTCGCCGGCAAAGGGACTGGTCTACTACCACCGCCATCCTGTCCACTTAATAAGCGTGGGCGTGACGAATGGGCGGGAGCTATTACGCCGGAACTGGTCGTGGGTTGGGTGTCGCGGGTTTGGGTTTCGCCGCGCGAGGGAAGGTTGGCAGTGTGTGTATTCAGAGTTGGGAATCCAAACCCAAGTCTACGTACAGCTCCGAAAACCGCCTCTGTCGGCGTATCAAGGGGATGGAATGGAGCTTGTTCCACTCTAGTTAATTGAAGGAAATCAATATGGTAGGCACATCGTCAAAAATGGATTGGAAATTTTCAATTTTCATAGTGTGGTATTTTGTTTGATTTTATAATATAAAACAATAATCATAAGTTAAACCGATTCAGTCGTGATGAGTTCTACATACTGAAATGAAAAGAAATTAACCACAGTAATTAAAAGCGTACGATGCGTTAAATTACTGTGGAGAAGGACATTCTTTCTTCATTCAATCATTCAATATTTCAAAAATATGTAATTTTACTTCTCAATACGAGGCGTTTCGCGAAACTTCGGAAAAAGTATACTGCCACCCCCGACTAGAGACCTGAGAAAATCTTATTCACCAGGGTCTACTGTTCCTGCGAAGGCTTCCCTGATGATAAGTAAATCCATGTTTCCTGCGCGTTTTTTTCGTGAGAGATGGCGACATTTTCGCTGGCAATCCCACTTGCATTTCTCAAAAGCCGAATAAGACATATGACGATCAAACGGCGGCTAATTCCACCACTTCAGTGTGTGTCATTGCAGTACCATCTTGGAAATAAAAAAATGAGGCAAGTGGCTCCAATAGAATAAAGTTTTTGATAACTATTATTCCTTGTTGAATAAATTGCTAAAAATGTATACATACTTGCTTTCTTACTCCACACAAACACATGTTTTACACCGACAATGGGAAAATATGTGCCAAATTTAGACTGAATAGTAAATTGGCGGGTTGGTGTGAGTCTTTTGTTAATCGGTGCAGCAATATTTCGCACCTTCGTCACGTTAAATCTGTGTCGTTCTCCTCTTCTCCACTTCTGACCTGCCTATTGTAATGGGATAGCCAACCATAAATTTTGTCATCAGACTCCTAGCAACGCGGTGAAAACCCGGGAAATACGATATCATTTGGATGTACTATAATTAAGCGACGCGTCGTAACGCAAAGGGAGAGAAAACGCGGCACCGCGCCGTGCTCTTTTAAGACGGGCATACTAAACAGAGAGAGAAATTAAATGAATATTGCTGTTAAGGCTGTTTTACACGGGGTACGTACTCGCACAATCTGACGTGTGTACGAAGGCGCAGTCAAAATTGCGTCGTGTAGAGCGGTGAATTGCTAGAACACAGGCGAGAACGCGTGGATGCGAGACGGCAAAATAGCCCCTGTTCTAATTTGGTTCATGCATTGGGGCAATTCTACGCCATTTTATAAATTAATGCAGCTCTAACCTGTGCAATTCCGTGCCCCGTGTAAAACAGCCTTTGCCAAGACAACGGAAACATAGGCACCTAATTTTTACGCTATTGTCAATTTGCTGGTTAGATGGAATTCTAGACTAATCGGTACCGCAATATATTGCGCCTTCATCACGTTGAATCTCTGTCGTCATACAGTTCCACTTCTCACCTGAAGGTAGATGCTAGCGTGATCGCCGGCGGCCAATTGTCGTAAAAACAGTCGTCATCACAACAAAACAACGCGGTGAAAACCCGGGAACCATAACGGCATCGGGCTCAACGAACGCGTCGCGACGCAAAGGCAGAGAAAACGCGTCGCCGTGCTCTTCTAAGACGGGCGTGCTAAAGAGAGAGGGAAATGAAAGCGAGAAAGACAGGAAAGAAAGATGCTTGGGATGAGGATGTTGTTTCCTGAGTGCAAGGGAGGCGGAGTAAGAGGGAGAGGGGGAGGAGGCACTTAACTTGGCCAAGTGTTATGTACGCGCGAGGCGACGACAGCAGGGTAGCGCGCTCAACCTCCCCAACCTCGCCCCCCCTCCCACTCATCACCTCACGGGCTACACCGAGCGGCGTGAGCCGGAACTAATGAGCCAGGGAGCGTGATTAAGCACGGTGCATCTCTCCACTGGAAAACGCCATCTCTCTTACACACTCACACCACCTCATTCTCTCCCCCGCCTTTAAAAAAAACTGGAGGAAAGAGTGTGGGGGAACATGAGTTCTCCCTACGCAGGAAAAAACTTCCTTTTTTCATTTTCCAAGGCTCTTCATTCGGTTGGGGGGGAAAGGATAACATAGAAAGATGCTGTGCAATATAGAGATGCGTTTTCTGCGACGTGTATCTGCTTGTGTCTACATGAACACGATAGAAATTATGATAACAATTCATTTATTTTCGTTGGCCCCTCGTCCATGAGAAAATAATTGTACATAACTCCTAACAATTGAAAGTGAAGCCATGCATAGAAACAAAGAAACTTAAAAGAATACAAATACAAACAAATTGACCCTGTGTGGACACCCTATGTAATAGGTACTATTTTATATAACTATATCACTATGACGTGTTACTTCGCGAATAGTGTACACCCACAACACAACACGAACTAAGCCTCTCAAATGGGTTACACAGAAATTCAGGCATTAGCAGTTCTTAGTTTACACGCCGTGCAAAGTAATGAAAAACGGATTATTCAATGAAACAATACTATGCAAATTATGCAATGTTACATTAAATGTTTTCGTGATGTTGCTTGCAATGACTGTGGGTATCAAGTTTCCCCATTTTTCAGGGTGCTTTTTCAATTCTTTTCGAGTCCTAACTTATCTCTTCCTACTATCTACCGAGTGGGTTTGATGAATTGCAAGTGTCATAATAAATGGCTCCATTCAAATCGCGCGATACATATACTCTAAAAAAAGTACTCATTCTTCCTCAGTTGCCATGGTCAAAAGAAAAATGGAAATTTTTGGTGCCACCTGCGGGTTGATGTGGAAGATGTTGTTACTTGCAGTTAAGCTTTCTCGGGTTTCGCACCGGGTCAGGTCCTCCATTTCTCCTTCCAGCGTTTCGATGGACAACTCGCCCATCGTCATCAGGAATTCAGGAATCCAATGTCTGGAATCCAATGATTGGATTGGATTGGAGTAAGAAGGAGAAATGGAGGACCTTACCCGGTGCGAAACCCGAGAAAACTTAACTGCAATTGTTCGCCGGGAAAAACCAAAAATTATATGTAGTAACTTCTTTAATTCCTTTTATAAATACCGATCTCGATCCAATTCAAAGCCCTCGAAATCCAATCAAGCAAGTAGTCTTCTCTCTTCTAAGCAATGGTCGAAAGAAAATTGTGTACTTTGTCCTCTGCGTGCTTGTTTCTTGAGAATAATCAAGTAAAATCTGAAGGGGTGAAAAAAACGAGAGAAAACTTAGCACGCATGTCCTTTCCTCTCTCCCGAACACGGTTTTCTGCCTCAATCACACTCGCTTTTGCCATACTCATCGATTGGATGAACTGGAAGGGAATGAGCGGCATGAAAACATACTAACAGAGTAAAAGACAAATAAAAAGATGAAAAGAAGGCAGTATAGAGTATTGTATGTATTTTTGTATTTACTTGTTTATATATATGTCACTTCCATTCCAATGCTCTTTGGATGTTCATTGCGAAGAGATGGGACACAAAGGACGGTTAAGGTCCGAGAGAGTCACGATAAAGACCCTCACCAATGCTTCCGTCCAAAAGGAAATACCAAAAAACTGCTTTTCTTGCAAAAAATAGGTACTGGTGCCCTAAGCAATAGAGAATAAAGCAGGATATACTGCTTCGTTACGGATTCGTGCTTAAAGAACATAAATGATAGTACATGCGTTACTAATATGAATCAAGATTTGAGACATTATTTCGATGAGAGAAAGATGGCACTTGTAGTACAAGATGGCACCTATTTTCGGAAGAATAAAAACATTAAATCTCTCATTATTTTACAGCTCTATTGGAATAATGCAATAAGCATGGCTAGAAATCAACACTAAGAATATGTATATTTTAGGTATTATACAGAGAACCACATTCATTATCGCAAGTGATACCACATTTTATGATATATTTCTAAATATAACGGTATTACTAAATGAAAAAAATATTCCAGTAATTCCATAAATCGCAATAGGTGAAATAGAACGAATGAATATGGGAAGATGACAGGTTGAAGTGTACATGGTGTTCTTTCATGTCGCGTGTTTGGCGTTTATTTGCTGTTCAATGATTTATTATATTTTGATACAAATATTTTGGCACATAGGTGCTTATTAATTTGGACATGGAAGTTACCATAAACAGAGGAAGTTCACCCTCATGTATTCATCCCTCAATCCCTAAACATTCCCCTCACTTCTCTTTCTTTCTGAACAATGCTAATAAGGCCGAGATTATTTCATCTTGCATTGTTAGAATTATCATTTTTATTTCATGTGGCTAAGCACCCGTGAAGTATTCTCGTGTGGCCGTTCTGGATTTTGCAGCCGCTTTTTCTCGTGGCGGGAGGAATTTTTTATCGCTTTCTTTTTTTTTCTTTATAGTTCAGAAGACGAATCGCCTTCAGGAGTGCTGGTTTGAGTTAAGGGTGTCGTATTTCTTTCGCTTGCGAACCTCGCACTCCACTCAAATGCTCCGCCTCCTGAAAGCAGTGGACGATTCGGGCGAAACGTTTTGTGTCTCGTAAATCCACGAGCCCGCGTGTGCACGTTGGTTCCTGTCGGTGTAAAAATGTTACGATTGTGATCCGGCTTGCGCGTTGTGTTTGTTTTCCACTTCCTTGGAAACTATAAGGATTGAACATCCGGCGTTTTTCGTTTTTCGGTGGTTTTGCTTCTTGCTTCTTTCATTTGTTTAAGCACCCCCGAACGTATTATAATTTATTATTATGCATCAAAAAATTCACCTTGATCTCAATCCCTCCAGAAGTCGCGTCCTCAACTCTTTTTGATTCATGGTGAGAGTTCTTTCATTTCTAAATAGGTTGTTGATGTGAGAGGTTTTCCTCTTCCGCACGCAATCGGCTGCTTGGTTTTTATTTTATTACTGCGATTCTAAAATGGTATATATATATTCCATCGAGTAAAAATAAATAGAAAATTATAAATCTAGTAAAATACGAATGAATTGATACCGTTACTTGAACCAACTTTGTAGCGTCCGTTAAATGTGTTTGTTCATCCGTTGTCAAGTATTTTTAAGGTGTAAGTTATTTTTTATGCTACATGTCTTTCTTGTGTCATTTCAACGAGTATATGGCATGATTTCTGTATACCGAAATGATTGTTTTGGCCTTACTTTCTTTTTGTTTTCTATAACACCGGTAGTTTGTGGAGGGAACCAACATTTAAACTTATTTATGTCATGATGGAAGGGTTGGTGGGATGGATGGGAAGAAATTCGGTATCTCTAATAGCCTGTTCTTAACAATGGACAACAAGGGGACCATGACTTCATCCCTCATTCGACCGAAGCAGTACTGTGCTTGAATCGCGAACTAATCATTAGTCCATTACTTAGTATTTCATTTTCCTTTTTAGATAAAACTTAAACTAACCTCTCGAGAAATGGATCCCTGCGATATTTGCCTGCTGTTCAATAGCATTTCAACCCTGACAGCACAGCACCTACTCGATTTCCGTTGTGTATATATATCTCTACTTTCAGCGAGCTGAGAAAACAGTTCACATCCAGTGTTGACATTTTCATTAGTATTGAATTATCTTAGTGTGGTTTATATTCAAGCCATTTTATTTCTTTTATCATCCATTTGCTGAAAGTCGTTGCTTTAACACTGGCAGTTCTGGTCTTCTTAAATTAATTTAGCATACAAGAATAGTACCGTAGATCTTGACGCTTATATTTACAACAATATAACTCTATTTAATTTAAAATTTGTGGGATGTGGTTAATTTAGTGAAAAGTGTTGGGAATGCATTAAAGAAAGCATGTAATTTTTAGTAAAAGAGAAGTTTTGATACTAGCGGGAAATTCAAGAAGAAATGGATGATTATAGACTATTAAATTTCTGAGTTATAGAGCTGATGTTTGCTGATAAAATATTAAAACTAAACTCGGATTAGTAACATTTCTTTTTGCGGTAGGAGACCAAGAAGTTTGATATATATTTCAACATTTTGGATCTATTTCCAAGCTCTTGGATATTATATATGCTTGAGAGAGAGAGGAAGGAATTAGGAGTTAAAAAATGCGCTGACCTACTTCAATGAATTTCTTTCATCCACTCCATCCTAAATCTAGGTTGAAAATGTGTAGTAGATAAGGCATAGGAACTAGAGGGATTTTATTTTTAAGCAGCCGACAAAAGAAAATATTTGTTTTCTCTCAGCAAACGAACGCACAGCAGAAAAAGTGGTGAACGGAACAGGAGAAAAAGTCAATAATTATTCGTACTCATAATTTTATTTTATCGTTTTGGTTGTTCAAGGGTACTTCCGCTTAGAGATTTAGTTCTCATTGTAGCCGCGGTTGCGCTTTATTCCCATTTTTATTATTAATATAGCGTACTTCTAGTGAAATTTCGCTCTCAGACGAGATATTATATTTACTTTATTTTAATCATCAAAAATCCGTATGAGTATTTTTACGCCGTCTACCACGGGATCAAATGATTTCATTCTGAAAAATTTCTTGATGTAAAGCTTTTTCCGTTCGTCATTTAATGCAATTCACAGCAGGTATCAATATTATGTTTCATAATAACAGCACATCCAACAATCCTCACTTAAAGGAAATGCCAACATCAACTCTGCAGGAATATTTCTCGGGTTTCCCACCGGGTGTCGTATCGGGTTGTAGTTCCCAACGTTTCCATGACTAAGAATACATGTTTCCGGAGAAAAAACTTGGCTCAACATTAACCCCTGATGACGATGACGGACTTAGTCATGGAAACGTTGGGAACTACAACCCGATACGACACCCGGTGGGAAACCCGAGAAATATTCCTGCAGAGCATACGCCGGGAAAAACTCAGATTCTACAACTCAACTCTATTTACGGTAATCTTCTATTGAAAACCTGCCCCTGTTTTCTTAATACCGCCATTTCAGGCTTTTATTTTGTATTATTTTAAATCTCAAATATACATTAATGTTGCACGTACTGCAAATATGTTGTTTAATCATTTCATTTAAACCATTCCTACCGTCCTCTCATATTCGTTTGGATAAAAGGCGAGTTATAAGATGGTGTGATGTCCACATTCCATTGAATTGCAGTTTTCATGTAAGTTAGTGGATCTTTTTCTTGGCGTATTTTCCAGGGTGTAATGCTATCAACATTGAATCACATTGCTCCTAATAATAAACACTTTAAGGAATATGAGATTCAAATTTCTGCCGAGGGGAAAAGTTCAAAGACTCCCTTGATTTACCCTGAATCCCTGAGAGTATATCGTCAATTCATGGGGCCAACAGCAGTGTTTGTTTATGGGACATAATTATGAAGTCTTAGTCGTATTCTCGCATTCTTTGGCTATTTTTTTTTATCCAGAATTCAGTCGTTGGCCACACAATATGAGAAGGTCCTTTCTCGACTGATATGATGGTAAATCCATTCATATTTTAATTTTGCTCGACACGTATACGTTTAATTTGTGGTAAATCATATTTCATTGCTGGTAAACTGAAGCGCAAATATCTTTGAATGATGGTGTAATTCCCAATTCAATTTACTAGCCAACTAGTGAGACACTCTTCAGGTAACTGAGGTCATGATCACTTTCTATTGGATATTTACCGCAGTTTTGTTTTCCTGGTATTCATTTGTAAGAAGACTATCTAATCAAATTCGTTTTCATTTTACGTACCTATACTCGACATTCCGAATGAATAATTAAGTCAGAGGTCAAAAACAAGGAGACTATTTTCAAATTTTAATGTGTATATGCTCAATATTTCAGTATAAAAACCTTTTTCCACTCTTTTGGCAGTGAATAGATTTAAGAAGGATATAATTCCGAAAGGTAAGCTTGCATTTTGAGCGAGTCACGTGTAGTAACAAAAGGACCAAGGCTAAAATTTTATAACGTTGTTTTCTTTACATGGGGCCAAAGTTATTTCATTTACTGCCTGCTTAGATTAAAAAAAATTGAACACTTACTTTGATGTTGTATCTTTGAAACACTCATCTATTATTTATTGCATTATTATTTTCTTTTATTTGCATACATTATTGTTATTTAATGGTGGCTCAATTCTGGTCCTATGACCTTGGAGATCACCTAAAGCTCTTTCTCGTTGTTATCTTGTACTCAGATGTGAAACCAAAATTAAATACCTATTAATATTATTATTTTTGCCCTAAATTGTTCTTTTTCATAATCGTGCCCTAGATTTTCCTATACGGGCTGTGTATTAGGCATACAATGAATTGGGAATCGCATCCTTGGACAATTTTTTTTTGTCGACTGTTGTGATATATCAAGCCATCTATATTATAATTTCGTTTGACACACGCATATGTTAAATTCGTGGCGAATCCAATTTTATCGCCGGTAAACTGAAGCGTGAAACCCTCTTGCGGATCGTGTAAATTCAAGTTGCTTCTCAGAGCCAGCGGGGACGCGCACTCACTCCTTCCGGCAACTGAGGTAATGATCTCTTTTTATGGGAGGGTTGCCGCACTTCGTTTTTTATGAACCCGCCGTGCGTCGTCGCTCGCAAAACGCCGCTGCAGACACATTTTATGCGTCCATCGTTTTCATTGACATTTTCAGTCGGCGTGTCTGAGTTGCTGTGCACATTTGGTGCGCGTTCTCCTCAAATGACGGGCGATGATAACGCGTAGTTTAAATGGGAAAGCAATATTTGCTCAAGTCATATGAGACCCAAATGAGATGGCAGCTTAGGGAAATGGACCGTGAGTCAGTTTTTGGGGTACAACAGGAAGTAATGCCTCTGTCAGATTTAGGGTATTGTTTCAGACTTAATCTCGTGTAATTCTAACACATAAATCATTCAAGAGTTACTGGAATTATACCACAAATACGGTTACAAATAAAAGATACAGTGTCCGGCGTGATACGGTGGAAATCTTTGATATTCAGCTTATTAAAACCACTTGTCTGTTTCCACACTCTTTTATTTACACCAACCATGGTTTTGGCAACTTGTGCCATTATCAAGGTACTTAAAAGTAAGTGGTAAAGTGTGTGGAAACAGAAAAGTGGTTTTAATAAGCTGGACGGTTACAAATTTTGAACGCCTGATTAAAACATTAAAATAATACAAACTGTAATGAAAATGGTCGAGAATTTTAAGTATTTATGATAATTTTACATTTACTTTCAATTTATTAACCTTCAAATATTCCTGGTATCCCAGACTCTTAGGCCAATTTGGCTTTCGATATGTGTTGAAACTATTTTATAGGCCTTAGAACAAGGATATTCATTAATATTTTTCATTCAAAATGTGCCTTTAAATATTTTAGGTCATTGCCATGCCTGTTTGAACCATTTCTTTTCATTTTATCCTCTTATATGAATCATTTAATATCTTAGGGCTATATTGACTAAACTGTCAGCATTTCAACCGTTAGGTCTAAAGCTTTCTTCTCTTCCGGCGCGGTCGTAGAATCGTGAGAGAGTGAAATCAAGCTCAAAAGATTTGATTGCAGTCACCGGTAACCCTTGTGATAGTTTCTAGCCGAGGATGGAAGAAAAACTCTTCTTTTGTTGTTACCCATATTTAAGTAAAACACACAGCAAACTAGATTTCGAGTGATAACCGTAATTTTCGAGACCAAAGACAACAAATTTATAAAGAACTGTTTAATCTATTATCGTGATAGAAAAACTCTACTTGATAAAAATCAAGTCAATTTTTTAAAAAAAGTATCTAGTCGGCATGACAAATATCTCGAACCAATCTTATAACAGCGTGAGAAGTGACTATGTGCTCACACCCCGGACTTGAACTCAGACCCTCATAGTTAGACTCCAACGCAAAACGAATTCGCCGGATGTGGTCTCTGGCAGTGTACAAAAGAGATTCTCAACAAAAAGTTATTATCGTTTTATGCTCTATCGATTCGCGCCATTGTTTCTCATCTTATATTATTTCGTATATCATGCTTTTGTTAAATTATGTATGCTTTGTTAGAAAACGATGCTATTTTTAGTATAGAACAGTTTTCATTCAATACTTAGATGCTCCTATCTTGCAAACAGATTCTCAACACCCAGTTTCTGAAAATCTTTTCCCAAAATACCTCAAAGGAAGCAGAGGGGGAGGATAAAAATAATCACCTTGGAAAATGACGCTTAGTACAATATTCATTATCTAATATTGTTGCGTATATTATTCTTCTGTTAAATTAAGTATGCGTTACTATTATGCAATGCTATTTTTATTATAGGGCAGTTTTATTCAATTCATATCGGTTTTTATTCTATAAATAGATTCTCAGCACCCAGTTTCTGAAAATCTTTTCCCACAATATATCAAAGAAAGTGCCGGGGGAAGATAAAAATAAGCAACTTGGAAACTGACGCTTAGTATAATATTCAGGGCGAACATAGTGCGGTCCGCGAAGACGCGGACGAAAATTTGGTTACGGGATAAATGAGGGGAAATGAAGTCCGCCAGCGACTGGGGTAGCGGTGAATGGAAACTCCCGATTCCACCTTCTCTTTGGGAATGCTTAATGAGCGCTTTGCTTCCGAGTTCCTTGCCACGAGATACTTCGTTTTTACTCCGTAGGAGAAAAAAATGAGGATTTTTTTTCTGTAACAAAAGTATCTTCTTGAGACCATTCCTTTGCTCCCCTTTCTGAAATGAGATTTTTTCCCCCGAATACTTTTACCTGCCTCATAAAAGGCCCGTATTTTACTTTGAAAAATCACTATTGAAACACCCCAGTCCGAAGTCTAGTCTCTCATCTTCCCTGTGAATGGTCTGGCCTGCATTAGTGTAGGGCAGGCTATGAATAATGTCCCCCTCTTCGTCTTCCAGTGACTACGCCATCCATATATACCTTTTTCCTCTAGCGCGGCGCAACCGTCAGCTCTCCTTTGACTTAATTGATTCCCATTCTTGGCCCGATTATGGCGACGTCGTCCTTTTCATTCCTGCGTATTTTAACGAATAGGAGCGGTTCACGACGCTCCTTTGCGGAGGCAAGGTCGTTAAGGTATATCCATTATGGATTACGCATGCATCACTCGAGATTCTTGGCTATTTTTCCATGGGAAATAATTAAAATTCCTTAGTTTTCCATCCTCCTGAGGGTTTTGGTGTATGTAATGTGTGTAATTTATCCCTCCCTAGCATTTCCACCTTCTGTAATAAAATTATGAGTCTTCATATAGAGAATTGATTGATCGAATGGAGTCATGGGTTTTTGTGCTATTTTACCGTTTCAGTAATTAAATAGTGGAAGTACAACGCTGAACTTTGAGCATTTGTATAAAATTCTGCCAAATTCATGGGGTCGTTTCATATATTGTATTACTCAATGTTTATTTGACTACAACATGGAATCGTGAAAAATTGTTTGAACGTAAGATTTTAAAGCTTATAAAGTCGAATAATGAAGAAGTACACGCGCAAAACTATGAGAACGGCGTAATGGTCGTCTTCGTCACTTCCTCCACGGTCAACATATTTGACTGGTGCCCTTATTTTGTTTTTATGGGGAGAACGAAATCTTTGCATTAAAAATAGCTTTTTAAAATTAAATTTTACCCATTCTTTGATTTTTTAAATGGGCGAGAGGTAGATATCAATTTCCATGTTGTTGAATGCTACATGAATACCTAAGCTAGGTATTGTATATGTAAAAACTATTTCCAAACTTTTAATGTAAGGAAATATTAATATTGTTCATCTTACTTAAAATAAACCACAATGACGAAAGTTGCCATTTTGGTAGTGTGCATTATCGCGGGGCAATTTTCGTCGATATCATCAGCTTGGATTGTAAAAACATTTTATTTGATATTATCTAATATACGTTTACTCTTATGTCCTCTGAATACTTTTGTAAATATGTTCATATTTTACGCGTAATAGTATTTGTTTGTCTAATTCATGGAGGAAATAGCTATTGTAGTAATTGAGCATAACTTTTTGAAGCTTCGAAAAAGGACTGGTGAGAACTTTGTAATTGGAATTCTTCACCTCGAGGTGACCAACTTAACAATTCATAGGCGAGAAAATGCCCTTACAAATATATTCATTATCTATTTGCATAAATTATATCGTTTATGAATTATGTACACATTTAGGGAACGGTGGAAATGATGTTTTTGTGATTTAATTTTGTTGGATATATGCTCTCGATGAAGTAAAGTTTGAAATTCAACTTGTAACATATGTGTAATCATTTAATGCACATGAAAATTTTTGAAAACAGTCCAGTTTGTACCAGGTTGTCGTGTGAAGAAGGTGGACCGAGTTTCTAGTATATTATGTTGAACATGGATAAATGTGTATTTGATGAAGGTTCTGGGGGGGTGTGCTTGAATCGCTCGAGATTAATTCCGATACGTAACCAAGGACTCACCCGGAAAATTTCGATACGGAATGTGATTTGGTGTGCTTGAAACGCTCGAGATGAGATTTTGCTCGGGATCTGCTGATTCCGTGCCGGAATGAAAGCCGAGTGGTCGTAGTTAGGTGAGATTATAATTCCGTGTCGCAATCTTGAACAATATGGCGGATGTTATGGTTTATTTGCGGTTAATGGGAGAATTAGAATAGGGAGAAGGTGAAGTTTTTGGAAGAACGAGATACTTCAGGGAAACAGAGGATTCCTTCAATGTGAGCGACGGCGAATTCAAGAGCCCTTTTTGTCTCTCAAAGGTATTGACAAGAGATTTGACTGAATCTCTCACAGATGTCATTCCGAAGGAATATCCTCATCGCTTTCAGTAGAAACTAAGGCGAGTAACATTTTTGCTGAAATCGTATCAGGGTAATGTGCTTATGAGTAAATTTTATTAACGTAATTAAGTCCCTTCACCTTGAATTCTTTGAGTTTCCTAAATTTTAAAAGCATATTCATTGCCATAAATTCAGGTTATGATGCAATTTCAGATGTTTGCACTACATACGCGGCTGCGCGTGTGATGTGTACATCCAGAAACATTATGTTAATTTTCGAAGACCATACAAATTAACATGCTCGAATGTACCACTGTACGCGTTGAAGAACCCGGCACGAATATCGAATGTCTGTGTGCTGTGTATGCTGTGGTTGACTATGTTTCCTGTTGATGCTGAACGAAATCAAAGGATGCACTTGAAGGTGCATTTAGTAATTTTTGGACGCCGAAAGTTACTTGGAAGAGTTCTCGTTATTTACTTCCTTACCTTCAAAGTTAACAAATGTAGATTGAAACAAAATAACGTATCTATAATGGACAGAAGCCTAATATTCACTGAAAGTTGTGACAAAAATGCCTTTTTTGGGTTCAAGGAGTCTAGATTAATTAATAAAATGCTATTGCATACTGTATTTCAAGTGGTTCAAATAAAAAAATGTCATTTAATCTAGAGATTTCATTTAATTTCACCTTCCCTAGTAGTAATCCTAATTTTTTTTACTCTTTTTAGCCCTGCTAGTATGAATATACTAATTTTAAAGAATATTATTAGGGGAAAAGTTACTAAGGTTAATATTTATGATTATCATGACAATGCAATTTGGATGGAGGTAAACAAATTAGTTATTAAACGATTTTAATTTCTCCGGGTGAATACTATTGATGAATTCTTTGATATTGATGATTCTTTGATGAATTCATCTCGGGTTCTCAGCCAGGTAAAATTTTGTGAAATTGGACTTTAAAGAGTAACACGACCTTGAAGATGGGAGACAAGTCGTCTCTCAAAACGTCGGCTTATACAAAATAATTAACCTGGTTGAGAATCCGAGAAGAATTCATCAATTTAACTATTGGTTATAGGAGAGGTATTCATATGAAATATTTCAATGGTAGAATTCAATTATTATATTGAACACAAATAATCAAATACAAAGTTTTACAACTAAAAATTAATTTTGTCGATCTTGGCCTCAATGTTTACTAGTTTTAGTTCCTCCCTTTCCAATCTAAGCATTTTGCATTAACTTTTTTTTGTTTCCTCTAATTACTTCACTTCGGGTAGAATACTTTTTCCTGTAGTAACAGTGGCTTCTCTGGAATTCTTTCAATTACTCTACACTGGTGTTGGTATCTGAAATAAATATTTTGTAAATAATATAATATTTTTAAAAAGGGCAATGAGGGTTTTTAAGTTCATAATGTTAATATTTACAGTATTGAAATTAATAAATTACATAGTATAATATGATATTACACTATTAATAGCAATTTTAGAATAGTATTAAAGTAATAACATTGTGTATAGAGAATTATTATTCAAAGGACAACTTTTAAAAAACCTCTCCTCATCAAAAAAAATCACCTACTCATTAATATTGAAATAGCCAAGAATTGCATTTCCACTTATTATATCAGCCACCCGCCTCTGGAAATATTGAGCTACTGGAGCCCCACTCGCAGTGTGGATTTCATCTTTTGATTGAGCGGCTGCTTTGCCCTTGGGAGCATATTTATCTTGCGAAGACTGTAAAGAGATATATCACTCATGATACCGATACATTGTTCCACTCATAGCTATTAAAATTATCGCCATACAAAAATATGCGTAACGCTTCATTAACCGAATCTATTTTATTATTTATGCGGCGAAAAAGTCATAGCACTTACAAAATTGTGAGAAGCCGTGTCGATGATTTGTGGTTGAAAATGATAAGTATTTGCTTCGCGATACATAAATTCATTCAATTTTCATTATTTCCTTTCTCCACCACTTCCATAACCTCATACATTCTTTAAGTTTCAGCTGGTTTCAGCGTCACCTGCTGCCAATGCATTGCTCCTTCTTTGGCAGTAAAATTATTTTTTAGTTTTCCGTTGTTTATGCTTTCACTTTCTGAAAAGTAAACACTGATAAAAAAACATTAAACATTACAAACAATAGAATCAAAATTGGTTCCAGTTACTTATGAGGTTACTTACCTTCACAAATTGAAGAAGTATTTCCTTATGTTGTTTAGTTGTATTAATTTATATCAGCGGTATCTGAATTTCTGCTGTCGATTGTTTTGTAAATATTTGTAGGCTCGGCGTTAACAACGGCCGTATTTACGTCCTAAACCCGACGTTGCCACGTCTATCGCTCGGGTTGAATCTAGATAGCAACACTCGAAGCCGACAATCGGCTAGAAAATTTCAAGCACACCAAATCCCGAGCAAAAAGATTCCGACACGGAATGAGAGATCGGGATTATTCCGTGCCGGAATCAATCCCGAGCGATTCAAGCACACCCCCCCTGGTGATAAATGAGAGGGGTTACGTTGTCATGGAGGTAGTTCCTTAGAGGAAAAACTCAAATTTGGGTAATTGATTGTTGAGTGAGTCTTAGAATTCATCTGTTAAAGTTATTTGTTTTATGTAAATCACGCTCTGATGAGGTGTCCGGTTTTCCCCGACAGTCGTAACCTCATCACTCTCGCGTTACTGGTTAATTAATAACATTT
This sequence comes from Ischnura elegans, assembly GCF_921293095.1. NCBI lineage: Eukaryota > Metazoa > Arthropoda > Insecta > Odonata > Coenagrionidae > Ischnura > Ischnura elegans. Next base: position 15,327,888 of record NC_060256.1, read on the forward strand.
ATAAAATTGTGACAGAAGGCATAACAAATTTACTCTCGGAAAACGATTAGTTTTGAATTACAAAATATTTTAGAGCAAGTTTCGAGTGAATAATTTCTCTACATGTCTATGTATGGCGAGTGTTGGCGCCAAGATGTTTACATTTTTCTCTTTTTCCTCCCATTGGATGGTGCTAACTTTCGTTTGTGTTTTGTTTTTTATTCTATCGTGATTTGTGGCCAGGGTATGAAGATTTTTTCTGATGCTCAAGTGTTTTTGCCGAGTCAATTTCTTCATTTTATTTTTCTTTTACTATAAATTCCACTATTTTTCTTTAAAGTTGATATTTTTTCAGTTTCTGCCCAATCCTTATTATATTAATTGCGATTTCATCGAAACGCTGGCTGCAATGGAGACTGAGGAGATTACCCGAATGAAATCCTGACATTTTCTGCCAGATGTGTATAGTGTTCGTGATTTGTTTGTACATAGTTGGGTTATTGGGTTATAATTGGAGTGGGGGTCGACTTACAGATAGGGTACAAGTTTAGATTTAGTGTGAATGTTTGGATTGATAAATTTAATGCTATTATTTATTACTCAATGGTGATACTAATGTGGTAGGTGTCTTAGTTATCCTCAGCTTCTGGCTGCTACGCAGCCACCGTGAGAGCTTTTGTTTACATATGCACCAAGGCTTTACTTGAGTAGACCCTGAGATGCAAAAGGTTTCATTAACTGGAACGAGCTTCCAGTTAGCAAATCCGCCCTGTCAAATATCCTTCGTGTGTGCCCATCCCACCGGCCAGCCAAGCACAACGGACGCGCGTGTGATATCGAGTGCCCTTCCACAGTCAGGGTCGGGACGTCCGCGCATCCGACCGAACCCCTGCGTACCCTTCTCAAACTCTCCCTTGACGCTCGTTTCGAAATAACATACGGCCGTGAAAAATGGCGACCGTCACGTTTAAAGACGCACTGTCGACCAAATGGGTTCCCGTTCGCTGGCGCGAGCCCATTTGAAAGGGCAGTCTGTCGCGAAACTCTTCCATCCTTGCCTCATGCACCCGCAAAACAAATGGCCTGAGCGATTTTCTATGCCCTCAAGCCATGAATAGTTCAGCCGTAGGTGCTTAATATTTATATTGATTTTCTATGGCTGGAATTGCTTGGAAATATTTCGAAATTGGAGTCAGAACATTGCAATTTTAGTTCCTTATGAATTAGAAAAACCAGTTAACTTATAATTTAAGGGAAAATAGAAATAACATAGAAGAAAATCGTAAGAAAAATTACGCAAGATTATAAAATTCCTTTTTTCGCGAACGTATGTAACGCTACACTGCAAATACTTTTCCATACTTCTCTGGCGAAAAATAGCAACGAATTATCAGTATTACCATCGGTTTTAGCATTTTTTTAGATTGTTTGAGCAATTAAGAATAGATATCTTTCAGAGCGACATAAAAACATCGTATTAGAACTCCAATATCTTTCCAGACTCGTCAGAAACTCTACATCAGGAGAGATATTTTGCCGAACGGATACCTTTGAATTCGTTTTTCCCTCGAACAAATCAAACATAAACAAAATGTTGGCGCAAATTTGTTAGAGAATTTCCATTTTAATTGCCAACGGCTGGTGGCCTAACACCCCAAGCCACAGGCCCAAGAAGGCGGCTTGCTTACATAAATGTAAATGAACTTCGTCGTGAGAACCCATCTTAAGATTCTACCTTCACTTATCCAAACCAAATTCAGGGTATTCAGGTTGAAGCAATCACTGAGCGTGGAACTCATGATAAGTTTTTGGTGTGTTATTCAGTTCATCCCTGGCTCATCGATTAGTTAGTGCTGCACTGGCGGTTGGGGGTATGGTTTTGGGGAAATTTCTGACGACCATCTGACGTTCTCCGACCCATCCCCACGCCCCACGCCAGACCATCTGATCCTCCTGCCCACCGTTCCCCCTTCCCCAGCCGCAGAGGGGCCGATGGGAGAGAGTGAGAGAAAAAATTTAAGAATGTGTTGCAGGTGATGGGGTCGGTCGACTCTTTCTGGTCGACCGGGCGGCAAAGAGCGGCTCGTTAAACGCATTATGTCTCGGGGTTGGTCTCGTGTGGTCGGGGATGAGATTGCATGCTTTAGAATTCTTGTGTAGATAATAGAAACGAGATACAATTGACCCCGAGTGGGTGAGGTGATTTTTTTTCTTCCCTCGCGTAGATTGATGTGTGAGTGAATAGTATATCTGGCCACCCTTAATGCGGCCGCTAGTCTCGTCTAGTTTGTCTGAGACTAGTCAAAGTGTGGGGTCGTTTACGTGTGATTTTTGACTCATGTTAAATATGAAGCATGCCAATGATAATCGGGGTTGTTGAAGAACAACTTTAGATATAATCTGTGTTTTTTTGTCTTGCGCTTCCAGGATTGCTACCACAACATCCCACTTTCATGATCAAATACACTGATATTTCTTGATTTCTTCCTAGGAAAACCTGTTTTTCAAAGATTCCTTGTTCTACGTTAAAATTAAATAAAGGTCTATGCCTTCTCTGTGTAGATCAGGATACACTTAAGTGGAGGCATCACTCCCGCTCGACTGGTATTATTTTATCTTTTTTTTAGAACGTATTACATCTTAGAAATTTATTACACTGTCTTGAAATTTTCATGGTGCCTGAGGAAGCCCCTCGGCAAGAAAATACAATATCTCATATTTTAAAACTTTATTTGCGAGAAAATAAATTGGTAAAATATTTAGTATTTGAAATGCAAACGAGTGTTGGCAAGAGTCCTCTCTAACAATTCTGAAATTAAACCAGAGTGGCTCTATTTCGATTTGATACTTAACGCTTCAAATTCTTTAAAAAATTCTATGTATCAATGGCACGTTAACGCAAGCTTAATCATGAAATAGCAAATTTAACTGATGCATGATTGATCATGAATTTATTATTTCATGTTATTTGTTCTTGCAATGTTCTATAATCACATACATATTTTTTGTTTTTAACAGTCGTGAAATTTGAATGCAATGACCCGTATTCTGGTGTTATTTTATTAAGATTTGTTTAATCTGTGTTGTTATAATAAAACAACAAAAATAATAATGTACTTAATAATTTATTCATTTACAATTACGTTAGGCATGTTATTGTTTTTTACTTGCTTTTTACTTGTTGTTTTGCAGCTGTTATTCATATTTTAATTGCGAAAATGAGAATAGTAGAATGTAGTGAACCTAATAATGAGCAACACATGTCTCAGGACACGAAAAGTGAAGAAAATTATTTCATACTACTTTACTTTTTTGTTACACTCAGCGCATGGATATTTACAATATTGGTACTTAATGGAGGAAATGCTAATGTGTAGTCCTTTTAAAATAATAAAACATTTATTCGTCTCGATGAACCGCCCACCCCCGCCCGAGCAGGAGTGATGCCTCTTCTTAAGGTCCCTCTTCGAGTCAACCGTGCAACAAAGGGAGACTCGTTTAAATGTATATATCCCGGGATAAGTCTTAAGCCTAAGGATGGTGAATGAGGTTGCATGCTTGGGATCCCTGTGCAGATAATAATAACTAGATAACATTCACCTGAAACGGAGAAAGAAATGTTATATTATGCCATGGCAATCAAGAATTGTGTGTAAAAAGGGTGATTAACTACTGCTTGGCCTTGGCCGCGGTGGTCTATCCTGGCTGCGCCGTACACCATCGACGTGTTTGATGGCGCTTTCCGATCCCAGAGGAGAGGTGACGCGTGTTGGATGGCTACAAAATGACAATTCAAAGGCTTGAACTCGCCATTCTAGCTTTACTGCTGATCTGGGAATATTAAAGCGAGGACCAACGAAGAAGTTTAATTGAAATAGCTTAAATAAGCAACAAAATATATAATCAATTGTATTCGACTGTCGGAGTAAAGGCAAGTTTATGACGTTCAAATAATAAAGTGTTTGAAGGTTTTTTATATTATAAACTAGTATAAGTTCACCTGAATTACATTAAACGTCTGCTCCATCAGTGAATCGCTGCTTTCCTTCGTTTTACCTTGAAATTCTTAGCCATGTGTGGTTGCTTTAACTGTATTCATGTAAACCGCCCGTTATAATGTGACCTTAAAGACTTGTTCTTGACGCTCAACGTTAAAACGTCAAACAGTGTAAGGGGATACTACATTTAACTCGAAAAAATGCTCCATCACTGAAAGATGTTACGAAATTCCGACGGGAAATTGGTGCAACAGAGCGTATGTCGGGGATGTCCCTCGCCCTAATAATTGTCATTAGCGCCGGCTCCTTCCACTGGTCCGTCCTGGAAATGGCCGTTCCCGCAAAGAAATGATGAAGACGAGAGAGGATAATTACAGTTGGAAAGTAAGTGGCGGGGCCTTGTGGTGACCGAAGTGACGGATGCCGCCAAAAGCCACCGGTAGCTGTAATTTTCGTTTGCTCTTGGCTCCGAGAAACGCACCCCAATCTTGATCTTTCTTCCTGGAAAGTGGCCGTAATGGAACTCGATTCATCACCGTGTCCTTTCTTTTGTCTGAGGACATACCACATGCCGATGCGTCTTGGTGATTGTGAACAAAAATATCTAGTTCTTTTGTGAAAATGTATTACTTCGGAATTATAGGCATTGCTCATACCGGCCTTTATTTCATCCCTTTACGTTGCGTTTAATAGTTTTAGCAGTAAATTAAATTCGTGACACTCTCAATTTGTCACAGTTTACGGAATATTGGTGGATATTTTGATGTATTTCCTGGAGTTCTTATGCCTCATATTTTTCTAATTGTTTCCAAGTATTTTGAATGACAGCCCATATGTTAAAGTTTACTTTTATGGAATGTTTCGCAGCTTTCTTTGAGTTGCGTGTTATGGAGAAGATTCAACAGTGTTGATGTACGATATTTTATACAAGGAGCATGTATGTAATATTTTATTTTAATGGCTTTTCCAAACGCTAAAATTCTAATAAAGAAACATTAGTCTGTGTAAACGTGTGTAGTTCCTTAGTTTGGTTCCTTAAATAGCCACTTTGGGTGTTCAAGGTTAACTATTGCTTCGTTATATCCAGCTTTGACCACATTATTATACATTTTATAAGTTAAGTTGAATGTATTTCTATTCAAGCGTAAACATTTTTTATATCAGTTGCTTCAAACGTCGAAATAGAATATTGGTTCGATTTAAAATACAATTTCATTTGAATATTTGATTGTTTAAAATAATTTTCATCTTGCTTTTTTATGATCGCAATGCAGTCATTTAATTTGGAATAAGATGAACTACAAACATTTTTGGTTAAGGATCACCATCACTGCTGCCTTTTGGAATCCTTTCTTCCCGCTAAATGAATGAATGATAAGAATGTTCCTTTGTGTGTTCCAGGATATCAGCCCTTTTTAATCAATGAAGCCTAGGAACTTTGGTGTTCAATCCAATGAACTTGAAAAGGGATTTCATCTTGCTTTGTCAATTGTTCAAAGAGTCTTCGTGGTTTGTGATGCTTTTTTTCCAAAGCTATAGTTTCAACTGGAAAATTTTGATATCCCTGGATTCTTTTGCCCGCGTTCGAGTAATTGCATGTTGAAAGAAAAGAGAGAATTTTATATCAATTCTTATCAATGTATCAATCTTTGTTTAACGCTCCATATATTTTCTTGAGACATTTCAAATGATTTTTTTCCAAATTGCTTGAGGATAAGCAATGCATGCATAGAAATTTGCATTTTGTTTTATTTTATCTCTATTTCTTCCTTCTTGCTTTCTGTTTGATTTTTGTTTCTGAGCTGGTTTGAATTTAAATTTTGCCTATTTTTTTCTAACATCGTCAGACATCATTCGATTTTTTTTATTTCTCCGCGATGTTGCTCTGGAGTAGTTTTAATCACTTTTCTTTAAGGTCGTTTTACACGGGGCACGGAATTGCGCAGGTTAGAGCTGCATAAATTTCTAAAATTGCGTGGAATTGCGCGAATGTATGAACGAAATTAGAACAGGGGCTATTTTGCCGTCTAGCATCCACGCATTCTTGCATATGTTCTAGCAATTCACCGATTTACACGACGCAATTTTGATTGCGCCTTCTCACGTACGTCAGATTGCGCAATTCCGTGTACCGTGTAAAACGGCCTTTAGATGACGCGTCAATCCCGGTCGCATATTTTTTTGTCCTGTTTCATTACGAATATCTTGTTCGAAATGTACGCTATCGCCATGAAAGTGCTTTGGCATTTGGGGACCAACATCCTTAACCCTAGTTGCGAAAATATTAAATGAGCATTTTTTTTCTCTGCAATGGGTCTGGAAATAACTGTTTGAAGTGCGGTATCGATTCATAGTAGGAATTTTCCCTCATTAACGTGTATAACTTCCATAAAGTCATGCCTTTAGGGTTGATATTTTTCTCGATCATTACGTATATTTAAGTATACCGGGACTAGCCACGGTGATAACTTTTACGGGAGTCACCCGAGGCGAATGATTTTTTCTCTGTGGATTTTTCGCACATTACGTATATATCAAGTTCAAAAATTTTCCGAGATGGAATATGGAGGATTCGATTTTATATATTTGAGATTTTGGCTCATGATGACTGGTCTTCATTACTTTCTGTGAAACTTTCCAAGTGATTGCGTAAGCATTAAATAAGAAATGCATCAGGAACTTGGACCGTTCTCGCAGGAGTTATATACCTTTCAAATTCTTTAAACTGGTAGATTGGAGTTGTTTCCCTTGTTTTTTTTTCTTTTATTTGCCTGTAATATTATTGTGAAACAGCGAGGTAGCGAAAGGATTTTGGCTCGGGATATGCTTAAAGATGGCACTTAATTTTAGATTCTTACCCGTATACGCCTGAATGGACATTTTCCTGGTCTAATATCATAGTTGATCCAATACTCTTACCTACAATAATACAGTCGGCTGTAGAAATAGTTGATGGAAGAATTATTTTTAAGTATTTAATCGTATATCAGTTAGGTTTACAAAACCTTCTCCATTGCTTCTCTATCGCAATTAATTTTAATAATGCACCACTTACAGTATTATCCAATGGATTCAAATTTCTCTGAGCAATTACATTGGATAAATTCGGAGTGGGTCCTAAATAACTTTTCAGGTACCTGGTACTGAGTTAGATTTTTCCCCTATCATCAAATACCACCCATTGGGATTTGAAGAGAGAAATGAATTTGACATACGTTTTGAAGGTTATTGGTCACCCTTGTTTTCAATTTCGAATGTAATTTATTTTACGAATGCTTCAACGTGGATTTATCGGTTAAGTATACTCTGCCTGCGAGAAGTTTCCAAGGATACTGTAGTCTAGACTTCTTTTACGATGCATCATCGTGGGGCCATAGGAGTACTTGGTACTGGACGCTGTGTATGACTTGGCCATAACTCATCTTGACATCAGACCGTCGCCGGTAGTGCGACTGCCCACCGACTTGCTGTAGATCTATTCCGTTGGAATTCGGTGCAGTTAGTCATTCTCGTACTAGCCTCTACCACAAAAACTCGGCTGCAGCATGAAGGAATTAAAGGCTTCGTCCTCTTGGCGTGACTTACACGGGACGTCCAGTTCATTCTCCCGCCCAAATGACGTTTAAATTTCTTTGACCACCCTAAGCTATTTTGATGCTGGTCAATTTTTCTAACTTGAAGCCCTATTTCACCGCACCAGTAGTCTCAATGTCATTATTTTTTAGAGCGGGACTTTTGGTAATGCCAGGTGTCATTTCGTGTAGACCTCCCAAACTGAAGAGACACTTAACTTCGTACCGGTCAAGTTTTTTTCCGAAAAGTAGTTAAGTTCCCTTCGCTTTTGTTTACTAGGATGCCCTGTTTAACGAGATTTTTTCCTCTTCTCCCCTTTTTTCTAGCTAATGAAACCACATTGGTTATTTTTTTTCTTTTCACATGCATTTCAGACAGGGTTTTTACTTTAAAAAAGCATACGTATTTTTAGTTGGTTGGCTCCCTGCTTATTGAAAATGTGGGCTCATTGAAAAAAGAATTTCTTGGAGGCGATCATATATTTTTAAAAGCTACGATATGCCATTACGAGTATCGGGTGAAATATTAGGATAATTTAAAAATATATATGTATTGCTCTGACAGTCTCATTGGTGATCAATTTTTGGAAGTTCTCACGGTTTAACATCAAGTAAATTTTCTAAATAAGAAACTGATTCTAGCACTTTTGAAGATAGTAGTCAGCTCTCATATCTAAATGAGAGTTAGTAAAGCAATGTTTTTGGATTATGAATTAATGAAGCCGGTAATAGCCATAAATAACAGGTTAGCTAGTGAATTTTCCTGTTACTATCAGGCGTATTAGAGTGAAAGGAGATTTTCCCATGTAAAATCTCGTAGTTCATTAAATACTATTTCTTACCAACAGCTACAAAATCGCCTGTAAAAATAGTTGATAGGAAAATTATTTACATATATTTTATTATATTCCAGTTAATTTGAAAAATCTAATGCATGGCTTCTATGACAGAATTTATTTCAATAATGTACCACAGTTAAAAAAATATCCAATGGAATCACATACATCTGAATATCTCCATTTATGAAATCCTGAGTAGATCCTAAATAGGTTATCTGATACGTGGTACTTCGCAAAATTTATCATCTGCCATGAAGTATGCTACCAATAGGGATTTGAAGGAGAAAATCATATTATTGTTAAAATATTGGATTTTTCATATAAACGGTATGTAATATCTCATAAGTACATTGAATAGTTTTGTGCCATATACGAGGTGTGTTAAAAAAATATCGCGACTTTTGTGTTTTTTCAAAAATTATTTATTTATTCATGAATATCTATGAGTTCTTGCCACAGGGTAGAACGGTCAATAAGGAGTATTACCTGCAAGTTATGCGCAATTTGCGCGAAGCAATCCGCCAGAAATGCCCGGATTTGTGGAAGAAGAAAAATTGGCTTTTGCACCACGATAACGCCCCTGCTCACACATCGTTGCTTGTGCGCGACTTTTTGGCCAAAAACAACACACTAATGATGCCGCAGCCACCGTATTCCCCAGATCTGGCCCCCTGTGACTTTTTCTTGTTCCCTTAACTGAAGAGACCCATGAAAGGACGACGTTACGCTACGATTGACGAGATAAAGACGGCATCGAAGGAGGAGCAGAACAAGATTTAAAAAAATGATTTTTTGAAGTGCTTCGAAGATTGGAAAAACCGTTGGCACAAGTGTATAATATCTCATGGGGATTACTTTGAAGGGGACAAAATAGATATTCATGAATAAATAAATAATTTTTGAAAAAAACACAAAAGTCGCGATATTTTTTGAACACACCTCGTATCTATCTACGTGACCCCGTTTTGCGACCCAAAACAGCAGTTTTTTCTTTCACTCCAAAGTTCAGCTCTTTTTTTCTCAATATTCTCAATATTTTCCCCGGCATAAATTGATCTCATGAAGTAACAAATGACGAACGCCAGTGCGTGATCAGATTGCATGCTCTTATGCTGTTATTTGGGCATCCACTTACTCCAATTATATATTCTCGGGGTTGTAATGCAATGCTGCGATATATCTTATCTATTGACTTTTTTATTTAGACATTCTGTCCTATTACACCTACTGTTATTGAAAAATTCTGAAATCAAGAACTAGTAGCTGCATTTATTGAAAATGGCACGTATATTTGTGGTATGCATAAAAATATTTTTGGCCATGTGCCAAAAATGCTTGTACATTCTCTAAAGGATCTGCTGCTAATGATGACAATGTTGCCATATTCCTCCGGAAACTATAGTGAAAAGGAAATGGATGACTTCATCTCACTGGGAAAGGGGACAACGTATCCTCTGAGAACACTAAGTGCCTTACAGAGATAAAAGATAAAAAAAAATTCCGTGCCTCCTTGGAGATACTGAGGAAGAGAGTCACGCCTTTAGCGGCTGACGTCTTTGAGGGGAAAATATGGGAGGATGTGGGTGAGAATTACTTAATTCTTCGTTTCTTTAGTAATTGAACGAGGAAGGCGACGGTTCTTCAAGCTGGTGGAACTGTGTGTGGCTGCCTCTGAATCGTCCTTGATGATCGTCTTTCCGAGTTCTTTCATCCGGAGTTTCTTGCTCTAAGGAAACTGTTTCAATTGCAGACCGTCCTTGGCCTATTATCACGGTAATGCACTGTTATTCTCATAAAAATGTAGTTCACATAGTGATCGTGCTAAACTGACATCAAATAATTTACAGATTAGGGTTGAAGATATCAACAATGAGCGTTAAAAAGGCATTTTAAAAGTTCATAACATTAGTAGGGGTTCATAGAGCCAATTATGTATATATATTTTTATGGGATTTATATGATACTTGAGTGAAAATGGTGATGCAATTAATCTGGAGCTTGAATTGAACGAATAAATAAATTTATCCGACCGTACTTTACTCAATTGGAGGTGCCATTACTATGATGCATTTTAATAGGTCCTCGTAGTTGACTATTACCGTTGTTCAGACCGATGAAGATGGTGATACTTAAATAGAGTTGCATTTATTCAGTTTAAACAGAGATGCTTAGAAAGTTTGACCTTCGTAGATATGTGACATATAGCTACTGGAGGTTCTGCCATCAATTACTATTTTAGCTGCTTTTTCTGTTCATTTAGAATATGGAGTGCAGTGAATTATGAACGTATTATATGTTTACCTAGACGAAAAAAACAGGAGATAGTACCGCTACTTCCATGTTCGGCGCTGCTTTTACTTTAACAAGGTGGCCAATAACGGTTCCGATTTCTTTGATTGAACCACAATCAGCTTTTAGTGCAGAATTATTCGATTCAAGGAAGATTATTTTAAGTTTATGATCTTTTGGCGAGTATATTATAATATTTTCTTTCAAATCTAAAGATACTGTTGCTAAGTAAAATGTCAGAAGAGTTCTGAATATTCTGTTTAAACGATGTAGAATCTCAGTATGGTATGAATGTTAAAGGTGATTTTTTGTGATTGGAGTTTTTGAAAGACCTACTGCTAATTCCCGAGTTTAGATTCTGTAAATATATATTTTACTAATTTGGAAAATTGCTTGCAAGAAGAGAATTTTTATGACATCGAACGACAATTTTAATACTTGTAAAACTTCAACGAGGGAGAATTTAAATTGCCATTTTTTTCTGCAACTTTTCGTAGGCCTACTGCCAATAAATGCTTTCAATGCTCCCGAAATCTTTCTTGAAGAATATATTTGGTTAACTTTGTCGTTTTACAGCCACATTACTTTTGGGAAAGGCGTGATGGATTGATTTTAATATGCCCCTTCATGAAACATATCTTTAAAATGGTGCTTTAATAATTTTCGGAATGGATTTTCTACTCCTAAGATAAAAAGTTTCTTAAAAAGTATTTTCCTCATAATTTTGAGTGACGTTCATTACCTTCCACTCGTCTGGACTTTCAAATTCAGGCATTGTTTTTATCGTATTTTCTTAACGATTTTTCCATCGTGCGTCTAATTTACGCTTTTACGAGAGACCAAATGTGTTCTCGCAATAGGCATTTGTGCCAGCCTTCTTCCTGCTTTTGTGCTTTATCTACTGTTTTTTTTCGGAGAAATGACTTAAGTTGCCTTTCCTTTGCCCGTCAATTGTTTTGTCTTGGCTCGTATTGCGCCATCTCACGTGACGCCGTTTTGCGACGCCAAAAAGCTCAGTTTTTCTTTGACACGAAAATTCTGCTCTATTCTCTCACTAGCCTTGATTTTTTCCCCGACATAATTTGGTCACGTGGAGTGACAAATGACTAATACCAGTGCATGATCGGATTGGACGCCTATGCTGTCAGTTCAGCATTCACTTTCTAGAACAAATGAAAATAGATACCTTTTCGTGAGGTACGTGGAGAACAACATAAGAGAATCCCACTTTTTTTCCAGTTCCAACAGAAACGATAAATTAAGAGAGATATTTTGCCGAACGGATAGGTATGGAAATTATTTTTCTCCAGGACAAAAGAACTTTTATAAGTGCTAGGTGGAACTTCGTCAGAGTAGATCCTTCTAATTAGTTATCGCGCGTTGTCTTATCACCTATAATGTGTATATTGAGGCGGCTTATGGGTCAGTATGCAGATGTAGAGATTTCGCCGGCCAAAGGCGAGTTTGGCTCTTCTTTCACGTACAAAGTGCTTCTCGTAGCTCGCAGCGGAGAAAAGGGCCATTCATTGAAGAGGTATCTAACAGTGTATCGGAAGGTGAGGAAATTTCTTGCATATTGAATGAAATAGAGCTTTCCTCGCCTGCCAAACAAGAGGTCGCGGGTTCGAGTCGCGCCTGGGTAGGTTTCCCCTGTCCAGGGCATTGTTGCTCGTGTGCGTTTACTTGTTACATTTGTTGAATACCTTGATATAGAATGGCCAATGAGAGCTGTATCCAGTGGTTTGAGAATGAATAAAAAAGGTAAATAAATAAATTAAAACATAAAATAAAAAAGGAAAGGAATACATGCTGGGTAGAAATCTACGACAGTGTATACCTTTTATTTATTAACGACTGGTGTCCTAACACCCCCTGCCATGCGCCTATTGAGACGACTTACGGAATAGTACGCATATATAGCTCTTCAAGGTAAAGCGCCCTTTATATGTTCGAAAAATCCACCGAAAACAAAATCGGGTTCGAATCCCGGTCAAGATGAATAATTTTTTTTCTCTTTGGATTTTTAGCACAATTTTTGAATTGCGGGTGACTCCGTGACGTTATCACCGTGGCTAGTCCCTGTATAAGTACTTCAATTCCCCCTTTCTATGCTTCTTTAGGCTTTACATGCTCTCGATAATAAATATTGATACCTGGTATTCAAAGTGGTGATCAAATTTTACACGAATAACTATGCATGGAAAACATTATCCGAAACAAACACCAAATGTGATCTACTATCGAGCAAGTCTACCCAGACGGTAGCATGGTAATGGGCATTTTGTGTTGTAGAACGGATAGATATCGATAGCTCCTCTGCACAAACGCTCAACAATCGCCCATCGAATCAAATTCGCTCATCTAGAACTACAAGGGTTACTAGGTGAGCGAATTGATTCAGTGGGTGGTTGTTGAGCGTTTCTGAAGATTAATTTTTCTCGCAAGCAATTAAAGACTTTCATAAACGCTTGGTGAAACTTCATGAGAAAATTTTCTTTCTGTTTTGCCAACTGCTGGTGTCCTGGATATGTCCAGCGGCATACGCCTATCGAGACGGCTATAAGGTGGGGTAGTGCGTAGATATAGATGGACCTCTTCAAGGTAAAGCCCCCATCTCTATGCTGCGGCTAGCCGAACGACATTTCACGAGAAATAGGAGCCCTTTGACATCCTGGATATGGGGGAGACGCTGCCCTGGACCCCGGCCTCACCATTTCACAGTCTTCCCTCTTTTCTGAATCCGTATCCCGGGTCGCGCTTTTCCCGCCGCTGGAAGAGCGGGCAAAATGTCGCAATTTCCTCGCCGCGGAGCATCACGGGAAGTGGCCCCCCGCGTCCCACACTCGCGTGGTCGGATGAAAAAAAAGAAAGCGTGGAAAGCGAAACAGAAATTGCAGTGGACACTACCCGTTCAGTCTGAGCGCTGCGAATACGGGGCGGTATTTGAAATGGGATTCGTCCATCCCTTGCGCGTTTGGCCGTCGGGCTGGAGTTTCAAAGCGTGATGACGTTAAGGTCGGACCTTCGGAGATGCAGCGAGCTTGGATCGGGGTTGGGGTTATCTCTAAGAGAGCTAATATCAGTGAAGCCTAGGGTTGTGTGGGAACTTCAGTCCATCTCTGAACGGACGATAGGTAGCCTTTCCACATTGAGTTCCGATTCGTACTGTTGGAGTCGATTTTTGTCCTATTGAGTCTGGTTGATAAAAGTTGTTTTTTTTTACGGGTGTAGTATGATATGCAATATTGAGCGCATAAATAATAGCATTGATTTTCATAAATTGTTCATTCAATTCATTGTTATTTTTCGATACATTCCCCTTTTAGGGCAATACACTTTTTCCAGTGGCTTTCCGACTTCTTGAAACTCCCCGAAAAATATGACTTCTGAAAATATGCAAAGTAAAACTGGCTGCAATGATCTTCAGTTTAAAAAAAACTAGCTCCTCTACGTCGAGCAGCTACCACACAGAAAATGTTTGACAGAATCTGTAATTTTGTTATGACCTTGTCTTAAGATTGCCGATGGATAAACGCCAATAAGAATGCGATTCAGTGTTGTCGAATTACGACGGGGCTCGTTAATTATCATGCCACCTTCGTATCACGCTTTGAATACGGTCAAAAATGCTTACTCATCAAGATTATCTTCATATGACGCAAAAAGTACTAACTAAGCTTTCAATGAAGTTCTCGCATTCTGTGATTCAACCCGAAGGTTGGTTTGCGTAGGTGAGGGTGAAGCTCAATAAACGCGTAGCCACATGCGTATGAATTACAAATATTCAAAATAGCAGACCATTTCCTTTCCGTTGGCCCCCTAACATGTCGAAGTATTTATATAGGAGGATTTTTTAATAGTGGAAGTTGTGTACGGCAATATATGCAGTTGAAATATTTCGAAAATTTCATAATGATTCTCAATTGATTTCCTCTTTAATCTAGTTAAGAAATGGATGTGATGTATTAATTTTTACAAATCGTAATACTGCCTGGTGCTTTTAATAATTGTCTACAATTTATTTGAGATAATCCGCATTAACTTAACGACAGGTTGAGTTGATTTGAACTTCCATAGCTATAGGTTTAGCCATAGATGTGGGGACATCTGTATTATACCATCAAAAAATTATGCTTATTAGGATCGTATTCCGAAGGCCTTAATTTTAAAATAATATCTTAAAATTATTGTAATGATATAAGTTTATCTATCTTGAAAATTAAATCAACTCTACCTATTTGAATTCTCTTATGGTTCTGTAAGTCTTTTTATTCTTCATAACTTACTTTGAAAAATGGAGAATAGGTACGATTTATATCTCTTTGGTGTAATGCGCAACTCAGGCCATCAGAAAGAATATTGACTTTCTGCATGCGTTTGTTCCTACTCGGATCTTTCTTCCACATCTTCCCCTTTAAAAAAGCACTCGGTCACGGTAAAAACTGTATCCCCCGTTCATTTTTTTTTTGAGGAGTGAATTACGAGGTTTCTCGAAACTTGTCAATATTTTTGTAGCATGTCAATAATTAACCGAGGCGAGGATAATTCCAAGAAACGTTTCCACTCACGTTTGCTGCGAAACTTTAATGACATGCTTAATTTTTTCGAATACTAAAGATGCTCGGTAAAGGTGTTTTTTAGCCAGCAGATGAAGCTGATCATTGACTAAATTGAGCTTTTATCGAGCGCTTTTTCCGGCAAACCAATACATGTCCATTTCTAAATAGTTTGAATAGGACGTAGGTGTACATAAATTATTGGTGGTGATAGGAATTTGTTCTTACCCGGCGTATGATATTGGTGAATTGCCGGTTTTCCATCGGGTGAGTTTCTTGTAGGCCAACGTTTCGATGGCTCCTTCTGCCATCGTCCTCAGGGAAATCAGCAGTTAGATGTAATGCACTCGTAACTCTTCAACATATTGGCCATAGGTTTTAGACTCAATAATGTTCCACTTCATAACGATCAGACTTTATTCCCCAATTCGTATACCGCGAAGGGTTGCAATCTCTTACGAGCATGACTGGCATCCGTTATTTCTAACTCTATCCAAGTCTTCTTACATTTTTCAATACTTGGTCCCTCCAAAACAGTCTTGGTGTTCCTCGAGGACTTGTACAATTGGGATTATATGGGTTTTGACCAACCTGTTTTTATTGGTAGACCATTTTCCGGTTTACTTGTATCCTAGTAGGTAGTGGCGTAAATAGTAATATGCTTTGGGGGTGGGGGGTGGGATGGCCTGGGGTAGCGACCCCTTTACTCCCCAGGCAACGTTTTCGGGATAATGTTAGAAAAGTGACATTCCTGGATATACATTTAGCATCATTTTGGATCTAAAGATATAACTTTAAACAGATGCAGTTGTTAAAGTTCTTTAAAAAAGTTTTTTTAAACTAGACAGTAGTTTTTAAAAATTTTTTTATTTCTCAGAGGCTTTGGGGAAGGATCTGTTCCCTCATCCCCCCAATAGTTACGCCACTGTGTCCAAGTAATTTTATGCTATCAGGGTTTGAAAAAATGAAAATCTTTGAAAATGGTATTATTTGGGCTTTTAAATGTGCTTATAACTCGTATTTTTCATTGGAATTGGAGAGTTACGGAGTGGGTTACAAAAAGTGTGATGTGATCCTGGGACCTAAGGGGCCAACCCCTTGTAGATTCATATCTGAATGAGGGGGGTGAAAAATGCGTTGATGCGATGGGATATTTTGTTGGAGGAGGGAATGACGGGAGACGAAGCCACTTCACACGCTTCCTAACTCGTCCAAAATTAAATCTCGGGGGATGACTGGGCGGTCGTACCCTTCCCCGCGGGAGCCCTTTTGCGGAACCCTTAATCTCCCGGTGCTGAGTCCCTGCTCACCCCGTGCCCAAAAATTAAAAACAAATAGAGTTTTTCGCAGGAGATTAAAAAAGAGGGGTGGAAAAGGGTTTTCACCCCCCTCGAAAGCATTTAAAAAATCCTCGAAGAGAATGGGAGGAAATTGGTGCTGGCATTTCACGGCCATGATTCGATGCCCCCGTGTGCCCTTTTGGTGAATGGGGATGAGTGCTTGATGACGAGGCGTGGGTGTTGGGAAGGGCAGGGTGCAGGGACTTCAAAATGAGGAGATAGGGAGGGTGGCTTTCTTTAAGGTGGGGATTTGAGGGTTCTGCGTTGCAATGGTTTCTCTGTTCCGTTGGCATTGCGATGACGCGCAGTGGCTGCTAACCGTAAAAAATCTAAGGATCGAAACAATACTGCTGTCTTCCGCGACGTCTAGTATCAGCGTCTATCTTCCGGGTATACGTCGCGTCGATTTACTTTAACGATATATGTCCCATTTTTTAAAAATTCTCTCAAAATAAAATGAGAAGGTGTATGATGGTAAGAATTGGTTGTATTGAAGAATAGGCCATTGGCTTCTAGTTTTAAAGTCTTTTTTCGATATCTTTTAGATATTGTTTTTTCCACATTGATTAAGATCTTTCACTCGAAATGCTGTTTACGAAGTGGAAATTTGATATCTAATTACAAATCAATGAGAAGGTCTATTATAGCAGGACTTTTGCTTTATTCTATATGTGTACCTAGTCTGTGGAGTTAGTACGAAAAACTCCGCATTTGTGCTTTAATTTTCACACAATAAGTGTTTTTATTTAATGGGACACATATGTTCCTATGGACCATAAGGGAGTGAGAATTGGCATTATTTCATATCCCAGACTATATCTCACACACTATTGGAGAAATTACTTTCATATGAATGTTTTTGGAATCTACGTATCAATGTTAACTTAAAAAAATTTGTTGTGCAGTCTAATGGCTACAATCTTTATGAACCATGAAGGGTTAATTCATAAACCTGCCGGCCTCGGTGGCGGAGGGTTTAAGTCCTCGCCTGCCAAACATGAGGTCGCGGGTTCGAGTCCCGCCTGGGTAAGTTCCCCTTATCCAGGGCATGGTTGTTCGTGTACGTTTCATTGTTGAATTTGTTGAATACCCCGATTTAAAATGGCGTACGAGAGCTGTATTCGGAGGTTTGGGAATAAAATAAAAAATAAAAAAAATATATAAAAAATAAAAGTTTCGTCCGATGTCCTGGAGATATCCAGGTCGACTCGATCTGAGGATGTTTCCAAGACTGGGGACGAAACTGTTGTCAATTAAAGTCAACCGACGCGACTTATACCCGAAAGATGGACAAAACGATTAGTTATTTTTTTCAACCCACGCGAAGAACCTTTCTCTTTTCCTTACCCCCGTGCCATTTTCCCAAAAATACCGCCGTTCGGATCCACCGTAAAATCAGCATCTTTTCGCAAATATTCATCCTCTCTCGAGGAGGTCCCGAAGATGGAATAAACACTTGCGATTTTCCACGATTATATAATGTGTTCCAACGTAGGCATCGATCTAGTAGCGTAGAAATATAGGCGGGAATAAATTTTACAAGAACATTGCAGGAGTTTATTCTAATATGAAAAAATCCTACTATATCAAGCTTGTATCTCTAGATCTAGTTGATGTGGTGGCCCGAGTGTGGGCTTCCCACCATGTGGTTCCGGCTTCGAGTCCCGGATTTGACAGAAAATTTTCGGAGACTGCCCGATCCTTGACTGCTTCGCAGCACTCCGTCCGTCGGATGGGACGTCGAGACTGATTCCCTTGGCGTCTATCGTTAATAGCAGGCTAATACCGAAGTCAGATTTCTGTCCACCGTGTCAAACGGTTCCTCGACTGTCGATCGTCTCCTGCAAATATCATACCTTGAGAAAAAGTTGTTCAAAATTTAAAATTAGCCAAATTTTACTGTTAAATTCTACATATTGCATTAATTTTGTATGGGGTAAGACCTAAAAATTTGTGAATACCTTGGTCTTTATAACTTCTCTACTAATTTGTGTGTTATGTGGACATTTTGAGAGTAATACGCCCGAAGAGCTGAACTCGTCAATGTACCTTAATGACTACGTAGGTTTTCTCTCTAATCTTCTGTAAATAACATCAGATGTAGGTTGCCTCCTCTGAATACTATACCTCGAGAAAAAAGCTAACCAAAAGTCTATATCAGCGGATATGTGCTGGGAAGTCAACATGGTATAGTATTCACTTTATAGTGCGGGGATGTTGAAAACGGTCTTAGAAGGTAGAAAGTTGGGTAAATGAGGGAGAGGAAGGAAGAGGATTTTTAGATAAAATGATAGGGAGTAGGCTTTATTGTGAATAGAACAGTTAAGTACACTAGACTACCAGACGACCTCTTAAATACTTCATGGAAACCTTCCTAAATCGGTTGAATACTTTAAAAACATAATGATTAACATATGCTCGTACTTAGCCTGAAATGAGTTTCACGAATCACGATAAGTACAGGATATAAACTGAATTAAAATCAGGATACAAACTGACTCCACCTCATTGGTGTAAATTTATCGATTCTTGCACTGGCTAAGGCCCTTTGCACCTCCTTCCAACGTTTCGACAGGCAACTCACCCATCGTCTTCAGGAATTAAGGAGTCCAATTTGTTTACTTGGATTCCTGAATCCCTGAATACGATGGGGGAGTTGCGTGTGGAAACGTTGGAGGGAGATATGGAAGACCTTACCCGGTGCAAGACCCGTGAAATCTTCACTGCTCTCGTTCGCCGGGAAACAACCAGACATTACATGAATCCGGACTCGAACAGCGATATCCCGACTACATCGCTGTGTTGTTCTATGCACCGAGTCTCTTTGCTGCAAAATGTATATGGCTTAGTGGGACTGAAATTTTAATATCAGTGGCCCTAATTCCCGGGCGAGGTGGCTTGTTGAATGCGGGAGATGGCGGTTTTTCTGGCGGGGAAAGTCGAGGAAGGGGAACGCGGCCTATCGTAATGACGGATCGAGATCAATAAAACATTTCCGTGCGGAATCCAGCGTAACAGACTTGACCTCTACCTACGCGGCCATACCTCGACCACAAGGTCTCTTGAATTCTCCACGTGAAATGCTCTTTGTATAGACGTTTCAAATAATTTTACTATCTGTGCACCTACCTACCTCAGAGAATTTATAGTTTTAAAGGTTTTTAGCGTCTACTTAATTGCCCTAGATAGATAAGCTGAAACACTTTAGGAGAACTGAATTTTTACACAATATTATCGTAGTAAAAAATTCAAAATACCCAACATAATGAAGCTCACTCACTAGCATATAACTGAGAAATCTCTCTCCAAATCCTAGCACATACAGTTATATGTCAGAGGTAGCCATATCTTTACTCTGCTTTTAACATAAAAAAATATAATACATGTAACAAGTATCTAATAATTAGCCGGCCTCGGTGGCACCGGGAAAAATCCATCGCCTTTCGAAGCGGGTCGCGGATTCGAGTCCCGCCTGAAGATGCTACCCCTATCCAGAGCATGGCTGATTGCAATAGTCCAAGGTTATTGATTGTTAAAATTCCCTGATGCAAAGGACCTTGATGTACTGTTTTCGTGGAGATGAAGATAAGTTAAATAATAAAATACAATTTAGTTGTTTTCGATTTTGCATTTTGAGATCAAGTGATGTAGCTATTGAAAGTATTTGCGAGAAATTAAATCTTTGGCTTGCATTCCGCTGTCACTTTGGGGCCTGATAAAATCCGAAGATCTAAGCTGATGGAGTAGAACTTTTTCATATTAAAATTAACTCTTACAATTTTCCTCGATTATAAAATTTATTCCAACCTATATTTCTATGTTACTACACCTATACGTTGGAACACATTTTATAATCGTGGAAAATCGCAAGTGTTTATTCCAGCTTCGGAACCTCCTCGAGAGAGAATGAATATTTGCGAAAAGATGCCGATTTTACGGTGGATCCGGACCGCGATATTTTTGGGAAAACGTCACGGGGGTAAGGAAAAGAGAAAGGTTCTTCGCGTGGGTTGAAAAAAAATAAGTGATCGTTTTGTAAAAAAAAGGATGTGTGCTGAAAGAGTGAGTGCCCGTCTCATTTGAACCATCCGCACCCTAGGATTCTCTCACCCCCGGCGCGCCCTCTTCTTCCCTTCATTTGCTCCGAAAGAGTTCTTTATTCCACGCACCCTTTGTAAGGTTACCCTTATAAAGCCCCAAACGTAGCCTTTCATTATATTCCTCGCTACCTTACTCCTGCCAACGCCTCGCTTTTTCTCCTCGCATGAATCTCCCTCGCTCGCTTTGCGAAAAATCTCTTCTGAGAATCCAAGGGGAGTGCGTAAGGTTATGTAAAGAGGTGAGGCTGTGGTGGGATTGGTCAGAAGGGCAGGGTCAATACCCTGTGAGCGGAATATATACTGAAAATATGCATTTAGTTAAATTCTAGGGTTCGATTGATTCTCCCTTGAAAATTTACTTAGTGCCGTAAGAGAAAAATATGTGATAATATAATATGATAATATATGACTTACCTTCATTTACATAATTTATAGCATACAATAAGGATTGGCTATAATAGAATGAAATTTGGGAACCCAAAAGAGTTTGTTCTCTTTTAGCGGGGTTGCTATCCGATAAATATGGCTACACAGACAAACGCTTTTGTATCAAGACCAGTTCGTGCCCAGAAAAGTGTTCAATATTACAAAAATGTCAAAATCAGTGCACTATTAAAAATAAATATAAATTATTATGGAAAAAAATGCATTGATACTTAAGGATAATTGTTTGTCAACATGGATTTGAACAGTCTTATTTTAAATTACTATGATTGCAACAAAGATTTCTCAAAAAATAGTGCGTTTTACAATAAAATTTGAAGATTTGTGATTGTGAATATTGAAATAAATTTCCTTCAAGCATGAAATTCACAAAGACATGGCATTTTTGAAAATATTTTAGTTTTAATTTACCATTTTGTGTATTACATCGGATGATTGATGAGCTGCTTGGGGCGAAGTATAGTTAAAGAGGTTTTAATTCCTCCAGCAATGTATTCCACGTCCTGTAAGATGTTACATACAACGATCAACTATACAAAGTTGTGCTGAAATACGGGAATAAGAGTCTTACAGATTAATACAAAAGTAGCTGAGGAACTTCGTATGAATGTATTTGCATATGCATATATGACTTAGTGCCTGTGGTCTGGGAAATAACTAAGTGTTGGTAAACATGTACGCGACATTTTTATTGCAGCGTTGTACAGTAAATTTTCATGGAATGGGAATTCATTGGTTATTTACCAACTGCTCGAAATTGACTATTGATTGTCTTTAAATAAATTCCATTGCCAAAATTTTCAATTCAGCATATAAAATTCATTCACTCCTCTTTGAATATACCTCCTTGGCGCCTAAATTCGCATTATCGCTCGTTTACTAGGATATTCCTGAAATTTTTTCCTGTAAAAATATTTAATTATATAAATACCCGTTTGTTTTACATTAACAGTCTTATTTACCCTTCGACTGAATGTCTCCGGGCACGTGCGTAGTTTAGGTGATCATTAGCATTATGTAGGGGATCAACGAAAAGAGAACCTTTTTTTTTCAATACATTTCAATAATGTTTTAATTTGGTTTCAATGGATAACTATTTTTGGATCTCTAGAGACACTTTAGGTAGGTATTGTTTAATAATATCAGTGATTGATGCTTAGAAAATGATATCATTATACTACGTGATGTAACATGCCATACTGCAAGGAGGAATTGTCTTTATGCTGACGAAAATATCACTGAAAATAACGTAATGTTATTTTTTTTAGCAACCAAGAAAAAATACTGTATAATACCTATATATATCTTTCTCTGTACTCATACTAGATTATCATTATTTTCAATTTAATGTCCTATTTAATTAATATTCACTGGACTATTCTTCCGTTGGGCTTATTGCACGATCTAGTGCAGTAGATAAGCAGTAATACATCAAATGAGAGTTGATTCCGTGAACATCTGAAATAAAATAACGCGATTCATGTTTTCCTATCAATTCAGGCGGAATAATACTCGTTGACGCAAAGGTATTTGCATCCATGCCGTCTTTCAAATAGTATTTATTTCCGTCAGTGTATACCCTTTGCATGTATATATGAGTACACAATTGAGTATTCATGCGTATACGTGAAGTAAAGATGACATGGAGGTGTGTCACCCAAATCCTCTTGAAACGTATCCACGGGAGGTATGTCTTTTCTTCGTTCACAAGTTGTGATCCATGTCTACTTGTCGGTCGATTCAAGCCCAGTGAATCTAGGGCACTATTTTTCCTCGTCCGCAGTTCACCTTTACAGTCTCCTTCTGCAATTTTTTTTTTCTATCCCACGATTCTCTATCAACCAGATGCATCGAAATGTACATCTACGAAACATATACCCGCTTCCTCGGCTTGCATGGGTGAATATGAGAATCTAGATTCAGAGGCGAGTGTGTGTGTTTTGTTACACTATTTCTCCTGTTCGGCCTTTGTGGATGCACATATTACTGTTGGAGTCTTTACTAGTCTCTAGAAATGTTCTTCCTCGCGCGCATTACCTCATACGGTATAGTTTTAATTTTACATTTTGAAAATAGTTGCAAATATAGCATGCTATGCCATCAAGACGGTAGTAAGTTGTGAAAGATTGTTAAAGGTACCTTTTATAAAGCTAACTAGAGTAGGAATAGTATTGATTAATTCAGGAGTAAGTTTGTAAAAATGTTGAAAGTATGCGATGGAGTAATCAAAATTTGTTTTTTTTTTTCGCAATTTCTAATGCACCGTCATGAACACAGAAAAGAGTTTTTGTTATGTTTCTGTTCTGCAAGAAACAACCAGTGTTGAGTTCCAATTTTTATGTATTTTTATCCATGAATTAGGTTTTGATGCATCCGAACCTGGAAAAATGTGTCGGTGCAATTATTTTGGTAGATTATTTATTCCAGTATTTTGAGTTTATGTCTTGCGTAATCAAATGTTTTTCCTCTGCCTGCTTTTCCGAGTTTAATACTTCCATCATGTGCATTAAGAAAACCATATGGTACAGCTAACCAGAATTATGGCTTTGGGATCCCATAAACATCTACATCATTTAAAACTTCAATTTACATTTATTCATGGAGGTATCTATCATGACATCTACGTCTAAAAGATACCGTGCAGGCCACCACCGGGGCACGGGGTGACACGGGGTTATTCCACTCCAGGCATGCAGCACTGATCCTAGCCTTAATCAGAAACGCGCTCGCATGCCAGACACAGGACAACGACACACGGTCAGACCAAAAACTAGCTGAGTGATAAGGACACGAACATGTCATACGAAAATAAAAATAAATATTAGTAATGGAAATACGATGCAAATGATGTTACAACAGCTCTATTTATAGCCTTATTTTAGGCACATTAATGGCAGCGCATTTGTCCTAGTGATTTAAGTACATGGCTTCTCATCTGGGGGTCTAGGGATCACCTCCCGGGTGCGAGGTGTTCCCTTAAAAAGGACTGGTTGGCCCCCCTGAACTTAAGCTGGTAAAAATCACTCGCCTACAGCATAGTTCGGGTGAGTTTCTACCCTCGCCTACCCAAAATTACCTTCAAGTTGAATCACTGGGTGAGTGAAGTGCATTAACAAATTGTTTCAGTTTAATAATGACTATTCGTGTGATTCCCGAAAAGAATGTCCATTGTATTATCAGTATTTTAAGGCGCCAATGGAGTTCACATTCATGTTATTCTTTCGTTGTATATGTGGCTCGTTGTATCATAATGATGTCAGATTTAAGTCCAAACTTAAGTCAGGGGATGTTTCATAATTTCTTGCCTATACTAAATATTTTGTGTATTATTATTATCAGGCCTCGAAAATAATTATGCTGAAACTATATATCCTTCCAGTATAATTTATGCCAAACTTAATTTTAACGTAAAATACATTAGTGGAATCCTAATTATTGCCATAATCGTCTCAACATTGAATGGAATAAATTACAAATATAACAATGCTTTCAAACTCGTCCGTTGTTTGTTCAATGATTGTTGCCACGATAAAATACATGTTTATGGTAGCATTGATGTGATGCAGGGAGTTTATCCTCCACCGTGTGTTGTCTAT
Source organism: Ischnura elegans (assembly GCF_921293095.1). Classification (NCBI taxonomy): domain Eukaryota; kingdom Metazoa; phylum Arthropoda; class Insecta; order Odonata; family Coenagrionidae; genus Ischnura; species Ischnura elegans. The sequence continues at coordinate 15,352,601 of NC_060256.1, forward strand.
GCAGTATTGCTCTGCAAAAGCTAATCATTCCGTATACCGCTGTCTCTATTTATTGTTACCTATCAAGTGAATCGCTGCTATGTTTGTACGACCTACATTTGAAGGCAGACAGACTTCATTGCGACTGCAGTACATTTACGTTCAACGTATGACTTGCTCTTGGAAGGTGCTGTATAGCTTGGAGTTACAAGTTAAGCGTTATGATTGCCAGGGTCTTCGGCCGTGGAATATTTGAGTTTGTCTGAGAACTATCGCACCATATCCCTCTTGCCAACTTTGAAGTCATGCATATTCAAATTTTCAGTCAAAACATTTTTTTCATCGCTCGTTGACCATTTGAAATTTTCTTCTCGAGGGCGTTTCAGGGCGTTTGTCATAAAACAACATTACTGCTTCTGTGGAAAATGAATGACTATTTTTTTTTAACTAGAAGTACTTTCTGTGCATAGAAACTCACTTTTGTGTTTGCTTGCTTCAATGGGCAGTAATTCTTGTCTTTGTTTTTTTATGATTAATCAGTAGTTAACGGGAAGCAATTTTAAGTGTTGTAGTGATGAGAAAATTGAAAGCGCTGAATTAAAAGTGGCTACTTTTCCTACATAGGTGAAGTTCACTCTCATTGTGAAACCTCACCCGGTATACAACACGAGAGGTATATTGTCCACGAGGAAAGCATCCGAATTTTATTCACCTTTCCGATGCCTTGCGCTAAAGGACTATATTCCTTACAGTTGGAATTAAAACGGATTCGTTTTAAAATCAGAAGAATCAAGCGTGATAGATTGGAATTTTCCATACCGAAAGTAATAATTACAATTTTACACGATTATAAACGCTTTTTAAATTTATAGTTATAAATTTTTTAAAGGTTATAAAAATTTTGTTTCTTGAGTATGATTTTTTTACATCGAAACCTAGGTCGGAGTAAAATTTTATAAATGTGGAAAATTATTAGTTTTCTTTTCTTTAGTAGATTTTTTTTAAATTAATGGCTTTGTAATCAATTAGAAAATGTTTAATTATTTTTAATGAAATATACTTCCATGAAAAATGTGTCATGTGTTCATTAAAAATTACCTTGAAGCAGATGAATCATTTTAGAGCACCATATTTTTAGCAAAAATTGGAGAGTATGATATCGTCAAGTATTTTTGCCTCGTGCAGTCGCCATGGATAAAGGCAGCAATGGAGAATTATCAACTCGCATATCCCGTAGTGTGCACAGGACGCGTGAGCGTCGCTGCAGCCATGAGAGCATTTGAAATTTATGCGGTCCCAGCGATCCTATGTTTCATTTCGTCGCGGAAATTCGCTGCGTAATGATAGCCTTGAGATCTCCTACACTCGCCGCTTTGCCTCTTCATCAGCGAAATTCCGGAATGCTGCCGTCGGATGATTGCGTTTAATCCTCAGATTTTGCTAGAGGTGGAATAAATTAGAGATATCATTATTGACCTATATTTTGGGTGCTGTTGCATCTAACTCTCCAAAAATGTATGTTTTTATTTTTCGAGCGCAATTTTCCTCATTTGAGGCAGAAAATATTATTGATCGAGCAATTTTTATCGTATCTACCTTGCATTTCCTTCTTCAAAGGGACCGAGTGTTTTATTTTATCCTTTTTTTGTTTTCAATCGTTCGCATTTTTTAAGGGAAAAAACGCATTTGTCAATTGAACTCTGAGGAAATAACAGGCAATAAAATAACATGATTTCAATCTACGGTTCTATTTTTAGAAAACATAAAAAGGAATCTCATATGGAGCCTGGAGTAAGAGTTGGGTTTTGAAATGAACGCTTAGGGTGAAAATGTGGATTTATGTTGAAAAGGGGTATTTTTACTGTGCATTATCCATGGTATGGTAATTGGGTTGGACTAATAAACTGTAAAATTAATTCATTAGGCGTGCATCGCCTAATATTGATAAATTCATAATATCATTTGTAATGCTTTGTTTTTCATTATTACATCATCCAACGGTAGGATTTCGGAATTTCGCTGATGAAGAGTGAAATGAGAATTTTAATGCAAGTATTTTCATTCGAGTGTATGAGAAATCTTTCGGATTAACGTCCCATCTGGCGGGCGGAGTGTTGCGCTTGAAGTTTCCTCCACACCACTTCCTTGAGAGGATCGGGCAGAGTTGTAAAATCCCTGCCAACGCTGGGATTCGAACCCGAGCCCAAGGCGTATGAAGCCAACACTACAGCCACCACGCCTTTCCCATCCTCATGTTCTTTTATTCCGCTCTCAGTGAATAATGTGCCTTTGTGGGCGTGGGTGATTTCTGCTTCTCAGGCATTAGCCTTTGGCCGAGCCTCCTCCTATTTCATCTTCTCTGACGCAGAGCGTCCGCTTTCTACGGAGGGCGAAGCCTTCTGTTCGCTTCCCCATTCCTCCTTTCCCTTCTCAACCCTAGCACTGTCCAACTCAACCCCCATCGCCTCACCATTCAGCTGCACCCAAGACCAATGGCAAACCGCCCCCCTTCCCCACGTCCAAACTCCGAAAAACTCCCTCTTCTCCTCCTTATTTTGGCAATTTGTGAGCGATAAAAATGAAAGATTATTTATTTCATTCCATAAATCTGGAGTATTTTTTCATTGCCTGCACTCAGGATCCGCCTTTCTGTATAATGGGCTCTGTTACTTTCAAAGCGGCCGCTTGCACCCTCAGTCCCCAAGTGGTGGAAACAAGAGCGTAACTCGTAGAAACTTGCTCGGAAAAAATTGGAAAATTTGTATGATACATAAGTTTGGTTTCCGTAGTGTTCTTTTAGCCATATTAAATACAAAAATATTTATCTACCTCCTGTATCTCACGAAATATTCCTAAATTATTATATTTTAATTCTAATCCTGAAAATATTTTATTATTTAAGTTGTGACATTAATTCTATCTTGAAGAAATCAGTTTGAAAAGATGACGTTCAGCCTCTGTGATTTTGTTGGCCGGCCGGGAAACATGGTGAATATTTTGCATTGTGCTTTCAATGCATAAACTTTATTATCACTTAGAATCTGATACCTTTGACTCGATTGATTTCTAAGTTTAAATCATATAATCTTGGTTACTCTCCTCTTAATCATAATTAAAAACCATATTCTCAGTTTTGGTATCAAATAATCTCTTTGTGGCTAAAATTAGGGACACTTAATAATAATGGTGTTATATGATTACAAAAATATATATATATACATTACGCAAACACCGTTCATTTCCTCCATGGAAAAACATGAGCGCCCTCCCTGCCTTCGTTTCACATGTTTAACCTTCTCAATTATCGGATTCAAAAAAGATATTTCTATTATTTTAAGCAATACAAGGATTTTCATGGGCTAACGTGCTGAGCAAAAAGATGTCATAGTTCCTCCGCTATTCATTTCTAGTCTAATTATATTTGAAAGCATGACGTTTTCTATGTTGATCTATATTATGGTTACAGTAACTACATTAAGTTTCTATTGTTTTTTTATACTTCTAATAATTATTGAAAACGATCATTTTTGGTGTAACTATGTGAAAGAATCTGCTGATGAGAAACTATAATCAAAATGTGATATATGAAGTAGATCAGACAATATCTGCAGCTTTAGGCTTGATATTTCAATATTTCACAGCAGCTGTCACAAATATGAATATTATGTTTCATGGCAGTACAAATGAAACTTTCGAAAGTAAGTTTCTCATTTGAAGGAATTAATTCAATTATACTGAATAAGCTATGTAGTTAAAGGTCTCGTTTGCTACTAATTTTTTGCTTTTTACTATAATTTGTCGTGGAAGGTGGAAATGCCAACCGTTGAGTCCAATCTAGTACTTGTGCAGCTTCAGAATTAAGCAATCTCTTTGAGGGATTTATTTTAAGATCAGAGAGATTCTGTTACTAAGTTCTAATTACATCTAATGCAAAATATCCTTTGTTTGCCCTCACATTGGCCCAAAATTACTTTTAAGAGAAAAATTGAACGTGCAGGTTTGCCATTTGAACAATTTGCACATTCTCTACTCAGTCATAATTGTTAGGGCAGCACCGTATAGACCATTTAATTTTTGCGACGCAAAATGTCAAGAAGTTCAGATTTGTCTTCAATTAAGCCGTAAATGCACTCATTTTTAAGTGACGGAACTTAATTTTAAATATTGCTCAGAAGCAACCCTGGTATTTAAAAGGTACGGCTCTACTGGGTATTCGTGCTTTGAGCAAAGTCGATTAGCTTTGGTAGAACAGCACAGCTATGTCAAGGTTCCATGTCCATACTTACTTTCCATGATCCTTGCCCGTTAATACTAATAGTCATCTCCGTTCCTCTGAAGCAAGAGGTAGGTCCATTGGCCCATGCTTGGTATCGCATTCCTTTGCCTTAGTTCGAAGTTATGACCGGTCGATTGGAAATTTTCCGCCCTATGAATATCGGTTTTGCAACTTGGATGATTGCTGGCATCCCTGGGCTTAGGATGCCGGAAAGCCAAACAGACTCGCGTGGAATTCCCCAAATGAGAACAGCCACTTGGATAGACTTACATCAATAGCGGGCTCGGTGGAAACTCAAAGGAAGTTATTTACTATCGTTCACTCTTGTCTTCCGACCATTTTGTTATGAATTCCTCAGATATTTTGGAAAATATATGAAATACTGGATTTTTAACCGGTTAAGTTGATTAGAGTATGCCTACTACGGCACCAGAGACTTAATATTTTTGTCTACTTTTCAGTACAGTTTTGCCTCGTTTATGGTAGTTCATATTAATAAACAGCCAATTATGACCTAAATCATGAAGAAGATGGAAAATTAAACATAAAGAATTTAGATATCATATAAATTGCAATGGCACTGAAAAATCAATTAGGCTATAGTGCCTACTATATTACATGTGTATAAAATCTTGAGGAAATCGCACTATGCGATAATGTATGTATGTGGCCGATCGAAGAGAACGGACAAAAACTGACACTTAAAAAAACACAGAAACACATAAAAAAGGGACACTCACAAAAACTAGTCGACGTTTCAGCGCTATCTTCGGTGCTGAAGGTGAGCTGTTGCAGGCGGGGGAAATTAATATCCACTGTGACCATCACCAAAATGTGTGAGTGACAAACTGCATTCATAACTCATCGTTTATGTCATTCTTAGTTATATGGTGACCTGAGATAAAAGACATTCTTGGTGATTATAACTCGCTGCAAAATCTTCATTTGTTGCAGGCCATTCGATGCGATAATTTTGGCCGATGTGTTGAAATGGCAGACAATTTAGTAAATGAGACTTGAAAGGAAATATAAAACTAGCTAAAGGAAACGTAAAGGAACCCTAAAATTTTAACTTTTGAGATAAAAGTCATTATGCACAAATTCACTAAATTGAACAAATCATCCGATATGTGCGCCCTTTTTCCACTTGCGTGACGTCAGCTGGTTTCCATTCCCAGTGGGCGAGCATGGAAACCATAACGGTACTGATTAGTTTGGAGAATTATGTATCAACGGCCATGTATTGAAGCAATGCAAAAGTGAACCTTGGGTTGTAGCCCGGAAGCAACGAGCCCGGAGCAACGAGCAGTATTGTTCGTAAGAATGGTGAAAGAAAGGAGGAAGTTCTGGTTGTGTAGTGGCCGTGATGTCTTTGAATAAAAATGCACTTACGGCTACAGAGAATTCCTGCGTTTACGAAGTTGTTTTGTGTTTATTACAATTTACCAGTTGCATACTCAATAATGATTTAGCGTGTACTCTTAATTAGTGCTGCTTAAATGAATATAAGTACTAATAGGAATTGGATAATTTTGAATCCTATGAATAATTAATGTTCTTTCTTTCTTTTTTCAGGTAAGTTCATTCCAAGAGATTCCGCTTTTAGTTGCTATGTACCTTGCTGGAGCGAAAACCTTGTGAGTAAATACAAGCAAATTCTAAAGTTTTTATCATATTTTTGCTAAAAATGTGATGAATTGAAGAAATGGTAATCTCCACTTAAAATGTTCATGCATCAAATTGAGTTACTCTATTTTTTTCTTTTTTTCCGTGGAAATTTGTAAATCCATCTAAATTAGTGAAAAATATTGTGTTAATGTCTCTAAAGGTCCTACAAATAATGAGAGATTATGTGTGAACGTTATTTCTTATAGCTTGAAAGCTTCCAGCTTGAAATTTCATAAAACTATCAATGTTAGATATTTGAATTTGTTTTATAAACGCTTCTTAAATCCGAGGAAGATGAAAGAAAGAGAATTTTATCGCTATCGTAATTTTGCGAACTGCTCACTTACCCGAGTGCGGATCTGATGGGATAATGCGTAATTAAACAGGATGGTGACGTATTTGACCTCAGCGAGTTTTTATTACTTTTGCTTATCCTCCTTTAAAAGTCGTGATTAATCATGGAATCTGCGATAGAGTAGAGAAGGTGAGGAATTGAGTCTTTTGCAGAGTTCCAGCATAACGGAGAACGATTTGTGATTTTCTGTTGTTAAACAGTACGCGTTCCTTATTATTAGGATGTTAATCCAAAGTTTGGCGTTCATTCCATCAAATAAAAAGTATGCCAGTTGATTTTGTACATCGTTGCTGCCAACAATAGCCTTAAAAGGAGTTTTATGAATTTTTATAATAACTTTTTTATCCAATTTAGAGGCTGAAAATAAGGATGACAATTATGGCAAATAAAAGGTTGCTTTGGCGCCTAGAATTATTTGTAAGAGTCGAGCTATGCGTAAAATGTCATGAAAAAGTTCATTTATTGTGATATATTTATTCATGTACTTGTCCGTATAAATATTCAAAATTTTATTCTTAGCGTCAAATTATGAAATTTTATTTAAATTATCACATCTTAGTTTGGTGCAAGTGACCGATTATAATATGGTTACTATATAATGCACTATAAAATAATTTACCATCTCTTGCCTTTCTGTACGCATTTTCGCTTTCGTCTTTTTCATCCCTTCTTTTTTCTTTCTTACAACCTATCTCGCTCATCTTCCATATCCTCTAGCGGTATTCCCATCTCAAAAACTCTCGCTCAACGGACAACTTTCTTCCCTCGAAAGTGGCGGGGAATTTTAATGGATACTTTTTACTTTGTTCCCCGGAAAATTCTTGGCCGAGACCCATGCCCAACGGGGACTTCTTATGCACATTAATTAGCTGAATCGTTTTCTTCACCTTGCCTCTGCAACCCTCACATAATCCATAGCCTAAATTCCTCTCAGTCATATGTCTCTCAAAGCGAGAACATTTTATGTTCAGGCAGGAATTATGGTCAAGTTATTTTATTAAGAGCTCAATTGATATCTTTCTGCGAACTGCCTATCACTTCAATTATCACATATTGGCGTTATTATATAAGCCTGTGCGGTATTTATTTATTTCGAAAAACTTTTATTCATATCCAGAAAAAAACAGAGATGAGGTGAGATCGTTAGTAAGGAGAAAAGCTTATTTTAGTTTTAAATAAAAATGTTGGAAAGAGCATTTTGCAATGACATTGTCGCTGTTGTTGAGCCCTTTAGACGAAAGATAAGCTCAGCATAGATCTACATCTACATCTACATAATAACCCGCAAGCCGCGGCAGGGCGTGTGGCAGGGGGTGTTAGGACACCAGCCGTTTACAGCTAAAAAAAATTAAGTGCTCAAACGAAGTTGGGACTAGCGTTTATTAAAGTCCTTTATGGTTCGGGGGAAAAACGAATTCGCATATCTATCCGTTCGGCAAAACATCTCTCTTAATTTATCACTTCTATCGGACCTGGAAATATAGTGTGGCTCTAATATTATATTCTCTGTGTCGCTCTTAAAGATATCCATTCTCAATTGTTCAAGCAATCTAAGCCTAGCGCGCAGCCTCCGAGTCTCCAACGGCTCCCAGCCTAATTCGCTTAACATCTGGGTCTGTACGCCCGTAGTAGTTTTTGACGAAACGCGCAGCCTTCCTTTGAATTTTATTCAGTTCGCGGATTAAGTCTTTCTGCACCGGATCCCATATGCTCGCTGCATATTCAAGGTGCGGTCGGACGAGAGCGAAATAGCACCTTTCCTTTACTTTCTCATCCGAAAATCTTCCCACAATACGCTTGACGAATCCTAATTTCTTCAGGGCTGTGCCGCAAATATTCTTTATATGTGTTCCCCACGTGAGGTTCGAGGTTATCGTAACTCCCAAGTACTTCACTTCGTCTGTTGCCTTTACATTAATGCCATCCACTGCATAAACGTGGTTAGAGTTGGACGAATTCCGCAAGAAATGTACCGCCATGCATTTGCTCAGATTAAGTTTAGATAAAGCATAGTAGAGTACAAAAATAGCCGCCGAAACAAGTGCTCCCGCTTTTGGTGTTGATGTAAATATTTGAGCTAATTTCCACAGAAAACGCAAGATTTATCGCATTATTTCCCTTTTCATGCGTTGTTTGTACCAGCCTGAAAGCCTGTTTTTATTGTCTTTCTCAAAGCTCTTTTAAATGATATTGAGCCTTTATTAAAGACATCCGTAAATTAAATCCATTAATTAAACATCCGTTGCTTACATAAGATCACCATTAACTGTGTGTGAATAAACATATGGTACAAAATACGATTGATTATTTTTATTTGAATGGGTACACCCTCAGGCTTGGGTGTTGTCCAAATGTCCAACGATATCTAAAGGTAGGCGTATGACAGAGAGAATGAGGTATTACTTCTATTCAATTTTTAAAACGTGTCAAACTGCCATAAATAAACTTGGAAAACACGGTTTGATCATGAAGTGAACCACGTTGGAGAGGGTGTGAAAAAATGTATCCAGTGAATGTGTCTAAAAATTGATTGCATGCCGTTCAGCCATTCATTGAATCAACGTGAAAAAGGAATGCAGGACAGAATATAACAAAAAATATTTAATCTACCGATATGAATGATTTAATAGGTTTTTGTGACTTTTATGAAACATGTGCAGAGAATATTCGACATTTGGCGAAAGGATGCGAGGAGATGATACCTTTTAGCTCGGTGCAGCATTTGTATTTCTAAGGCGAAGAGAATTATTTTGGAAAGGTATGAATTTTACTTGGCATATGAAAAAATCCAAACACAAGACAATGAATACGAATTGGATTTTTTCCTTCAAATTTATCATCAAAGCGTTAAAATCCAGTATCTAATCGCTGTGGTGGAATTTAGTAATTAACATATGCGCCATCTATATCCATTGAAAGTAGTAGCTTAATTTCAATGTGCTATATTTCATAAGTTTCGCACGAATTAGGTGGGAAGCGGCTGCAGCCTTCATACTAGGCTTTTATTGCATAAGCAGTTAAGAAAAAACGTCTTTATGATTGAAACGGTGAAAATCATCTTAGAAGCACACTATATTGTCAGGTGCTACAGGCAAGGTAATCTAAGAGAGACATTTTGCCGAATGCATAGGTATAGCTAATGATGCTTGCTCGATCTCAATCACACAAATCTCTCTCAGCCCGGGCCTAAATACTTAAATGTTCTTGAACAAATCAAAGGTTGGTATCCAAACACTAACGTCTTTCGAGGAGGCTCGCAACATAGGATGCAAATGTGGGTGCCTATATTTTTTTGTTTTACTTTTGCGGCTCGTAGTAGTTAATTCTCTTTTGAAAACTTTCCTGTTGAAAGCATAGTGTTTGCTTTTTTTGAATGGTCCTATTCAACATGCTTTGGCCGACAGCCAGGAAAGAATCCAGTAGCTACTTAGTCGTGATATATGCGGTGAGTGCGTTGAAAGAATATCTGAGAGCTTGAAGTTGAATGTTATTTTTTTTTCATTGCTTAATTCTGTGGAAGCGTTTTCTTTTGTCCGGTTCAATGCTGCTTTTTCCTCATTCTAATCATCTCACTAAGCACGGAGAGAGAACATTTTAAACGCTATTATTTCTAGTTCTTTGACATTCGTATGCATTCGTAGCTGTTCCACCCCAACTCTCTGACCCACTAGCTTAAATCTCCCCGTATATCATCTGACTTTTCGAGTTACATTCATTCCCTTAATTATTTTCCTCGCTTGTACGCGTGACATCAACCATGGGTTGGGTTAGGTGCCATCTTCTCCAGCGTAATTAAACTGACTATACCTCTTCTTGACTGCTGTGGCACAACGCTCTGCAATTTGTAATCTTAAATAACCTTATGGCTTACCTTTTTGCTTGATTTATTTTTAGTTTATTTAATTTTTTACTCCTAACACTATTCTCTGAATATTTTCCAGGTATCAAGTCAGATTAAACCTATTCTTTATCTAGCGGAGAATAATTATTTACGGAGTGTGTTTAGCAATGCATTATTTCGCAATTTCAAGCACAATTGATTTTCATGTTAAACACTGAAATCTACCGACGTAATTTCGCATTCAATGATAGCGCTATATTTGGAAAAGAAAGCCTGGATGGTTTTTGAAAGAATTTTCAGATCTGATCGGACTTATTTACATTATATCATGGCTAGAGACATGCTAGAGGTGGAATTTCATTCACGCCAGAGGTTAGAAAGCCTTTCACTCACACAGGCTATTCATCAGCCGAACCATACGCTATGAGTACCATCTCTAATTCAAGTCTTTCAAAATCACAATCTGTGATATTCTTTGCTAATTTTGTGGCGAGAAAATGTCTCACTTTGTCACGACTAGCTGAAAGTCTCTGGAGAAATAAATCAATCAGCTTGAAGAGTTTCACCAATGCAAACCACTCTTCTTGCTTTAAATTAAAGGTCTTTTTAATAACCAAATGAGTCTTCCCAAAGTAATTCGCATAAGCCAAACAGGAAGTTAAAAAATGCTTTTCTCCTTTGTAAAAGAACAAATCCACATCCTTTTCACAGTTCAAGATGTTTGCCCACTCGCTTTGTGAAACAATTACACTTTTTTTTCCAACTTGATTAAATTGCACAACTGATTCAAAGTCTCTACCAGGATCGTAACCAATACACACACTCTTTGTCTTCGTTTTGTTCAAATAATACACAGTTTGAAGAAGTAAATTGTCCGATTGTCCAATAGAAGGAATAAAATTTCCAGCAGGTTTCTTTCTCTTCACCGGAGGAGACTGATGGTCTGCATCCACCGATGACTGCATGACGACTGGCGTATGGTGACGTAACCGTCCTTATTTAGAGGTTGATGTAGGAGGAGGGGTGGGGGAACAGTCATCCGGGCAAGGATCAACTTCGGTTTTGAGACGGTTATACTGGAACCACTGGGCGAGAGAATGTGCATCTCTCAATGCGCAAGTGCTGTTGCGCAATTTGTGACAAGGATTGAGGCAGGAAAAGGCAAGAAAGGAACATTTTTCGGGAGGGGGACAGTTTAACTCTTTTTCGAGAGAGATGAAAGTGCGTCCCGTCAGATCGGTCAGGAACTCACACTCTGCTTCGCTGAATGCGTAGAGAGCGCTTGCACCCTCAGTCATAGCTTCCAGGGTAGTTGAAAGTTCGGTGTGTGAAATGAATCCTTCGTTGAAGGATGTCTCATCTCGTTGTAAGGGGTCTGGGAAACGTAGCTTCTTTCCTCCAGCGATGAGCTTCCCATGTTTCTTGAAACTGCCCCAAAATAAACGATTTGAATCCACGTCGACGGCTGCAAGCTCCGTCACCCCGCCTTGGCTATAAGTCACAGATACCACGATCTGCATTCTGCGGCTGTTTCTTCTCAAATAATCACCTCCTCTTCCTGCTCATCGTATTTATTCGGGAACAGCACCGCTGAGCTCTGGGATGACATTTGGCCCGCCGAACCCGCTTGAAGGTCTGATGAAACAGCTTCAGGGCTCGACAGTCGTTGAGATGAGGGATGGTGTGATGAAAGTGTGCGAGGAATTTGTGTAGTGTTTGACCTAATGATTTACTAGCGGTATAGAGGCAGCAGTATTCACCGCAAATATCCGAACGAAAGCTTTGAATTTGAACGTGATTGCGAGTGACTGAGAATGACTTCAAAAAATTACTTATATTTGAAACAAAAGGAGGTAAGCCGTAGGAATCAAAATACTCTGCATAATTATTATGTAAATAGACTGCAACCCAGTGTGAACCCGGTAATTTAGATGGATCTAAATTTATTATGTAAACTCCATTTCGTGGTGATTTTGGTAACCTATCAGATGCGTAAACTCCGCGAAATATATTGAGTGGTCTCAATAACCTGTTAATTTGAATTCCATCCATGACTAAAAGTTTGTGATAATGTTTCTGTTTTTATCAATTTCCACTGTTGCATCATACTCTGAGAAAAGTAAACACGTAACCGTTCTCGATAATTCGTTTTCAAATCTCGCCTCTATTCTCACCACACCTCTATCTCCTAAACTTATATAGTCCTCATTACCCGAATCATCGGGTGTTAGATCGAAGACTAGCATAAAATAACCGTGTCCAAACATATCGTAAGTGATTTGATTACCCCGATTGTAATGCTTTATCCCACTTCCTGAGAATATTGTGTCATACGCTCGCGCCCAATACTTTTTACTTGAAAAATTGCATTGTAATCCCTCGGACGGAATTTGCACACCGTTCACAAAGAGTGAAAAATTCTCGAGCGAATAGTGAGAGAGAGCAAATGGATTCTTATTCAAACTTCCCGCATATGCTTCATTATCCACCATCGTAAAAATAATTACATTAGGTATTCGACCCACGATCGCATTGTCAAGGCTTAAAGTTCGTCCACCAGAAGGAACAGTAAAGGTTTTCAACTCGGTACGCTTGTAGTGATATTTGGCATTGTTGTTTTCCAGGATTTTATTATGTGCAACTAAAATGGATGGGTTAATATCGAAATGTTGAACGTATAAAGTTGCGTCTAAAATTTTCAATAGTCCATCATCATTCCCTCCCATAAGATGGAAAGCATGATTAGAGAGCAATAGTCTTATACCGATGTCTACTCGATCCATCATTAATTGTATCTGATTAAAAACATCTACGTGCAGTTTACCATACAACTCAACCTCTGCACTGTTCTTAAACCAACCCTTACGCCTTGTATAACCAGAATTTGAAGTATCTGTCAAGTTAATATCGTCTCCCGTGTCCAACTCCCACCCCACATTTCGTAAATGTGTTTTGCTCGCATCTGTTCCATAATTTAACACATTTTCCAGGTAGCTTCTGTAATGGTAATTATCCTCTGATGGTGTGACCAACGTCCCATTGAAATAAACGTTACACTGCTCGAACAGAGAGTGCAGAATATTGTTCACTACTCCCGGTTGATTGGTAGCGGATTCATTGTAATCAGTCCCGTCTTTTTTGCAAAGTTTCACTTTAAGTCTAAGATATATACTATTCAAATCCTTATACGCATCCCCAGAGTCTTTGATCAGGAATTCTATAACCGATCGATTATCTAGCGAAGATATGGGTTTGTAGGACACGAGTCTTTTTGCCAAGATGTTAGTTTGCACCGGCGGATTGGGCTGAAATAAATCCAACGAAGTCAGCATATGCTCTGCCATTATCGCGAAAAAATATCTCCTCCAACAACCTTCTTTCCTCTTCGACTTCTCATCGACTGTCGCTTTTTTCTTACGCAGCTATGTTTTATTTTATTTAACCTTGGACGTTTCGCGATCCTCAACCCACCCCCAGACATGCCTTTTATCTTTTCCTCGGCCTTGCGTTTCAAGTTCTGACCTGCCTCGTTTATTCTACTGCGCAGTATCTCCTTAACCGGTTTTGTTCCAAGGTCTCCAAGAGCTGCTGCCCCAGCGCTCGCGGCCTCCTTACCAACAGTCTTAAGCCCGCTAAATAGCAAAGGTTTTGCAAATCGCCACAATCCCGCGAGGAAACTCCCGATACCTCGTCCCTTTTGCACCCTATAAGAAGCTCTATACAAGGATCCAATCTCTCCTCCCACCTGTTTTGAATAATAACTATAATATCGATCCATCACCGGCGCCATCTCGTCGTAAAATGATGTACTAACGTGAATCAATTCTTTTTTATAAAGTGCAGCACAACTATCGAGCTTTGCTCCCCACTATGAAAAGAAATTGCTTCACCGAGTTTATCAGCAAAAAGAATTTCAACACTCTCGATATTGTTTTTCTCGACGGGGTAGTAATAAATCGGATTGAAAGTTTGATATTCACCAATTTTGACATTTATGATGCGGATGCATCGACTCAAAGTGTCACCCACCAACTGCGGTTTTATTATATCTGTGTAAACGTAAACATTTTTTGAGGAGGTTGCAATGCTTCTTTTTCCTCTTTTTCCTTTGTCTTCTTTAGTGTTAATCTCTACCCTGGCATCATCGATGATATCAGCTAACTCATCATCTGTCAACGTTGAATCTTTAAATGATAATCTAATAAGAACAGCCGATAATAATGATAGGTCATTTTTTATCTTTTCCTTGCCTTTTCCACTAAAGCCTGACAAAGTTCTATTGAATAAGTTAGCAAACGAATCATACGTTCCCGGAGACAACGAGTATTTTACTCCGCTCGCAAAAATTTGCGCAGACCGTGGTAATATGCGTTCATCAACTCCAACCTGGTTAATCCTTACACTCAGTTTATCAATATAACGCATTACTTCATTTGAAATGTACGTTTGTTTTTGTGTACTGGAGGTAATATATGGTTTTGCAAATGCCGCCGCAATACTGTCATAAGTACCAATGGGAATTGTAAAGTATGAATCATCTAAAAGTTTCACGTTTATAACTTCTTTATCCCCTCGAACTAATCCCTCTTCAGTCCGGGTCCTATTATCCTTAGGAGGCAATTCGTCTGCTACGTGAGGCGCTGGAGTAAAGTTTTCGATAACAGCTGGTGTGTCTTCGGAAACTTTTTTTACCTCAATAGAAGGAATCGAAATCTCAGCTAGACCGACATACCACTCGTTATTTTCTAAATCGATGCGATGACTCAACTTTGTACGATAATGAGCGATTGTATTTCTTGGGAAAAAATCCCTCGAGCTATCGCTGGGTAGTGTAAGATAAAATTCGTTCATATTTTACGCACGGAAGAAGCTGAAATCCACGAGTTAAAAGACGGTGGGTATCCGTCCCACTTGATAAAATACTCCAAATTAGGACCACTCCCCCGACGTCTCAATATTTTCTCGATCCTGTACTCCGTGTCAGGAGACACGTTAACTTTGACTAATTCTTCCGCATAGAAACTACCCTTTATATCCTCCCCGTTCAAATCATTCAATTTATAGGTTGGTATTAGTTTCATTCGATCAATGTTTGTAACTTGAAATATTTCCTTGGTATAATTTGGTGTGTATCCTTTGGTGAATGGAATCCTCTCTTTACTAATCCTCACATAATCACCTTTATTAAATTTTGCATCCGTCTTCTTTAAGCTTTTTCTCCGACTAGCAATGATAAATGCATTTTTAGCATTCACTTGAGAGGGAGCGATCCTAATGCTAGAATGCGTACTATGGTTATAAGAACTGATGAGTTTTGGAAGCACATCGATATATTTGTAAGTTGCGTATTTTGTAAAATATTTATACATTTTTGTCTTGAGAGTTCGATTAAAGCGTTCCACGAGGCTAGCTTTTATTTCAGGATTATTTGTAGTGTAAAACTTTACACCTTGATTCGAGAGAAAACTTTTAAACTTGCTATTAACAAATTCCCCTCCCTTATCGCTCTGAATTTTCAATGGTTTGCGCTCGCGAAATATGACCTTAAATGCTTCTATAATTTCCTCTGGTCTTTTTGACTTGAGAGGACTAGCCCACGCATAACGGGAAAATATGTCTATTACGGTTAAAATGTAACAGAACCCGTTGTTGTATTTTTTCAAACTTCTCAAATCATTTAAATCACATTGCCAACACTCATCTATATAGTTTACTTCGTAACGGTTTCTAACAAACTTTTTTCTCACCGGCTTGTGACGCGTGTACGCTTCTTGAGATTCCAACCACTCGCGAATTGTTTTTATAGGGATTCCAGTCGCTTTATTTAATTTTTTATCTGTGGAAAAACCAGCAGGATGTGCGGGATTGTTGTACACGCTAGCTATTACGTCGTGTCCCACTCTGCCCCGAACATTTTTGGTACCCTTTTTCGCTTGCTTCGCCTTGGAATTGGTCTCGGAGATGTCCATCGCTCCTTTGGAGATGTTCTTTGCTCCCTTGGAGGTGTGCTTGGCTCTCTTGGAGTTGCTATTATCCGCTTCATTTTTCTCGGTGGAGAATCGCTTTCGATTTGTTCCTTTATTCGTGCCCATGTCGAATCCAACTCTGAATTTGTCCTCCTAATTTCGTCTAACCGCCTTCTCATTGCATCGCTACCCTCATATAGCCGTGTTGGTGGTGAGTGTTTCACTATCGGAACGTGTACGGGAGATTTAAAGTCTGACACTGAGTCGAGATATTTATCGAGTATTCTTTTATACAAATGCCACTTGTCAATATCCTTGAGCCCTTTACTCGCTAACACAAGTTTCATTTCCTTATCCAATTTACTCAACCTAGCCTTTGCATGACTTCGATCAAAGACTTCGGGACTCACTACGAGCATTTTCTGCAAACTCATTTTCCCAGCAGGCTACCGATCACACCGCTTAAAATCGAACCCAGTAGTAATGGCAAAAAGCCACCTTTTTGTACGAGAAGCGCTCGTTTTCTTTTTACACTCGTCCTCCGTTCAGCCAACTTTCTCAGTGTGTTACGATGCTTGGATAATTTTCGTGTCAATCGCTCATCGATCTTATGATTTCCGTTTAGAGTATTGAGGCAACAATCGCAAATTGTTTTAATCAACTCCTCGTCCGAGCTATTCAATATGGCAGTACGTAATTTAGGCTTTGCAGATTTTAGGACGTGGAGCAAGTGTTTATTGTTCTTCAACCTTTTCATCGCGTTGGGGCATGTAAATGACAGTGGCCCCGTCTTGGGGAAAAATTTTGGTTCTAAAGCGGAATCTCTCGTCCGTATCCTGACCAAGATCTAGAACCAAATAACCGAATGGTTCTTGCGTAACCTGTTTATATACCCTCTCCAATTCCCCCGATTTTTCCGGATAGACCTGCCTAGCTAAATGACCAAATTGTAACTTATCTCTGGGATTTTTGAACGCTACAATATACTTTGAATTCAATGATATGTTTCTCGATTGCTGGCTTTGATAGAAAATATTCTGCGTGATCAAAAACACCGAAATGTTAAAATGATGGCTACCTCTGGTGAATAATCTACACACATCTTTGCTGTAGGCTCCCTCACTCATTAAATCATCTATAACGTACAAAGTAGGAACACCACCAAATTCTTCGAAAGGAGGTATTTCAGAGTAAAATTCAACTGGTATTCGTATGTTAGGCTCACTCCCTGGGGCACAGCACCAAACCACTTGCTCTATTGGACTATCTATCATATAATCCAATTTTTCCAAAAACTGCGTGACAAATGTGGTTTTTCCACAACCTGACGGACCCGCGCAGATGCATGTGAAAGGATGTTTCCAGGCCAACGTCATGATTAACACTGGAATTATGATTACGATGAAACTAGTTTTTATCAATTTCAATCATTACCAAATGCCTGATCATGTGTACGTTTCCGTGGAATTTTGTAATGTCCCCAAGCAAGCGTATTCATTCCATCCTCGCAAATATATCGTTTATCATCGGATGCATTTAGTGTCACCTTATTTATTTTAACAGTGTATAACTCGTGCATTTTGCTACGGATTACGTTCATCTTTCGAAATTGCGTCGAGTTCTCTCTTAAACAATTAATATAATCACCAAATTTTAGGCATTTTTCCTTCACAGATTTCGTTATCCCCTTTGCCTTCTTTTTTTCTTTACCCGATTCCATCTTGAATGAGTACAATTTGCTTCTTAATCCAACGAAAGCCGTCATAATGAGACCATCGCATTCGTCTTTGAACTTTCCAATGACCTTCTTGTTTTTTTCAGAATAACACGGATGTTCTTTTGGATAATTCGAGGAGTCGAATGCATCTAGGTATTCTAGCATATCTCTGTATACATCATCCGTTCTAATCTCATACATGAAGCTGTCAGTGTCTGTGTAGGCGAGTGACAATTTATTTTGGTACTTGGGCAGCATGGTACGGTAATGAAAGTCGTACATTAGAGTTTTGCTGAGATCGAGAACGCAGAAACCAATATATATTGGCTTAACCATTTTGATGGTGGCTTTCCGCATGTGAACGGCTACTAAAGACTCGTTGAAAATTGTCCTATCCAAAAATGTCGATTTATTGATTAATTTTTGAAGTTTTTTTTCGCTTGTCACTAATTGCATATTCATCCGTTTCCTTACATTCTCCATTGTCTTGCCAAATACGGCGTTATTCATGAGCTTGTAAAAGTCCTTCTCAAACTCATTTTTAGCAACTTTTCGACGATCTGTATTTAGGTCAATATAGGTCTTTAACCACGAAGACTGTTTGAACTCGATAACTCTGTGCACTTTTTTGAGTATGATGCCTAATTCTAATGCCTGTTTCAGGTTCATGTAATGAATTACATATTTACTTTTATTTTCGAGGGTGGTCAAAAGTTTTTCGTGTTTACCGTTAGGTGGTGTCTTGTTTTCCGGGCAAAGAGGGAAATCTGAATGCGTATCGTGCAACCGATGTGGGTACTCAAGATCCACTTCGAGAATGTATCCATTTTCACTGTCATCGGGAACATTTTCCACGCCTAAACCGTCAATTTCTTCCTGAGTTAACCACCGAAATTCACCGTAAGGAAGGGGTCTGGAGAGTGCCCATCCGTAGAGATTATTCGCGTCAAGATAGGTTAAAAATATCGAATCTTTACCTGGGTCATAACCTGACATGTACTTATTGTTCGATGCACAGTATCTTTTACAACACTGTGAAATTCCTCCGCGAATTCCGTTTTCGATCATGAGTATCATATCGTAATCAGTCAAAAGCTCTAGCTCTATTTCGGTATATTTTAGCATTGCATCAAATGTTAAACCTGGTGCAGTGTAATACCACGCCGGATCTAACTTGTAGGCTCCGTAGCACACGTCGCGAAAGTTCTCAAAAACATCGGCGAGAAGAGTGACGTCACTTTTCAAATAAACATCACTGTAATCACCGAGTGTTTCACATCCAAACGAAGACCATACGTTCAAAGCGTGACCATAATCTTCATCTGACACATGCTCGTCGTTCAACCTGTTGTAAAATTTATCCTTGTCCGGGAGCAAGGTTTCATCGAGCTTATTCAACGAATCAGTGTAATCATAGGGATAAACCCCCTTTCGTGTAACTAGTCGCGTCTTGTCACCAAAAATTTCTGAGGTATTTTTAAATTCAGTCAGGTTCGAGACTAGAGAAGCAAGAGAAGCGGGCATAAATCGAAAGGTATCGACAAAACGAATTTTGAAATTATCCTCTATAGACTTGGAAAAAGTGATATATTTTTCTTCAGAATTTGGAATAATGAATATTTCCCTCTCATCATAGTCTAGCTCTCGTACAATGAAATGACCATCATACGCGGACAGGTTATGAATAAAAATTGGAAGAAATTGAGGCATCTTATACTGAACATTGCAAAACGAATGAGCTGGACCTCGATACTGTCCCGTCAGGTGATCGTGATCCCTAACCCTATCCTCGTTCAACTCATTCCCACAAATGTGGCACGTCGATGCGTTTTGGAAAGCGCTCTCTTTTTCCTCTGTGAGTGGTGTTATAGGAATAGTATTTTTGTACAACTTGAAAACCTTCTGGGCTTCATCTTTTATACTTTCAATAAAAACACGTGCTGCATTAGGCCCTCGATACAATACTGGCTCCTCGCATCCGTTTGGAGTCATCATGATATAACAAAAGCTGAATGGCTCATGCTTCTGTATGATGTTAGTGAACGAAGTATTAGAACACGGTTCGCATGTGTTTACATTTTTCAGTAGACATTCAAAATCGGCATATATCACGTAAGGTACACGGAAAGTGCGATTAATGTTGGTAAATTTCAATAATTTATTGTTCTCGTCTGGTAGCACTATTTTACTTGGTGTCCCCGTTCCTCTACATAATTCTTTGTGAGCCTGCAATTTTTGTTCGTCATGATAAAGAGTAAGGCAACGTTTGCAAATAAATATTTTGTGTTGATGTTTTGTTATTTGGGAGCCTACGAGTTTTTCAAAATTCTTTATCCAGCAGTAGTGAGCAGTTGTTTCATTGGTTATGTAGAGGAGGTCGCGATGATCCTCGAGCTCACAATCTACAATTTTCAAAGGATATACATTGTTTTTATCATCTAGTCCAAACACATTAATTGAAATGTTATTGGTGCGCTCGAATTTGGGGATATCCTTCAGATCGACTGGGTAATCGAGACATTCCCAATGGTAACTTTCATGAAATATATTAGTATTATACTTTGAAACTCTCTGGGGATCTTTTGCGATATTTTTTGCCCATATCGCATACTTGAAACAAAACTGGTCTTCATTTTCCACGTTTATAACTGCTTTGGTATTTTTTATCTTTCGTGGCAAATCTATATACGTTGAACCTCGAAGGGGGGTGTACTTGTTAATACGGAGCTCTAAACCTACAACTTCAGCCAAAGTCCATCCTGACCCTTTTGCTTGAAACTCGGACTTTTCTTTTAAAAGTTTAGAAAATTTCTCGTCCACAATCTCATTTAACTGATCAACAAGTAGGACACGGTGATTACTAGTCTTAAATGAGGTATCTAGCTCCTCATGTTCTCCTTTTCGAAATTTGCAAATCAATACAAGGTTGAACTTTATACTTCTTTGCGTCCTTATTTGCTCTCTGATTTTCTCAATCAACAGAGTTTTTATTTCACCAAGAAAAGTTACAACGTCCTGAACATCCCCCTCGGGAGTTATCCAAAATGTTTTTAGCCTGGATCTAATTGCCGATTCGATTTCATTGAACCCTCTCCCTATTTGCTCGTTAATTTTCATCCGGTGTGCGTTGGTATTCTCATGAGGCATAGCCTCATCAATGTTGTAGAAGATTTCGCAGTAAGAGCAAAATTTTCTACCATTTGCTTTATCTAACGCATCTTTCATTTCATGATAAGTTTCCATGTCATCAATGCTTTCGTTTTCAAAAGCTATTTTTCTGTAAATGCACGCTAACGCTTGTTCAAGTTCTTCTTTAGTTCTATATGCATTGTTTTTAAAGTTAAAAATGATGTCTGTAATGGATGTCATGATTAAAGTGAGAAATCTGAAAAAATAGAGAAAATTTTATCTCATTCTTCGTCTTGGATCAAATATGGGATCATAAAAACGTTCGATTCTAACCTCGTAACGCGTACCATCTACTTAAAATCTCAATTTAAATAAAATATTAGTTTGTTCTGCGATAATAATTTCCTCAAGGTGGTATTTTAAGTTGAGAACTTGGAATATGGCTAAAAAGTTGGACTTACCAAGATGTAGATACGATATGGTTGTCTTCGTTGAGAGCAGATGACGTTTTCTTTGAGGAGTAGTCACCAAGAGGAAGTTCTCGGATCAAATGACGAGATTGCAATGAATGCTTCCGTCTTCGATCGGTATTTATAAAAGGAAATCTTCTCCTCCTACTCTTCAGCGGATGGCTGCCAAGTGGGTTGAGAAGACTGTGAATGATGTCAGCTGCAGAGGTATTCCAACTAAGTGGAAAAAAAACCGAGGTCAATCCTCACGGATAGATGACAAAGTTATGCATTTCCTTACACCCAAATAAGGAAAGGAATGCGCAAAGCTGCTACTGAATGACGCCAGTAGTGTGGAAAATACCTAGCTCAATTCTCCCCGGGTGGATTGCGAAGTCGTTCCCTATTTCCTTTCACCCCAAATAAGGTAAAAAAATCCACAAATAAGGGAGTTATAGACCATCGCAGGAATTATCTCCAGAGTAAAGGGGTCATATCCTTGGAGTGAGGTGATTTCTTTTGCATACAAAAGATGAGTGGACACTTACTCATGAACATTCAAATTTAAACTATGGTCCTATTTGTTCAATTAAGGGAGTTATAGACGGTCGTAGGAGTTATCTCCCGAGTAAAGGGGCCACGCCCTTGGAGTGAGATGATTTCTTTTACACACAAAAGATGTGTGGTCACTTACTCATCCACATTCAAATTTAAACTATGCTTCTGTTTGTTCAAATAAGGGAGTTATAGACGGTCGTAGGAATTATCTCCCGAGTATAGGGGCCACGCCCTTGGAGTGAGGTGATTTCTTTTGCACAAAAAAGATGAGTTGTCACTTACTCATCAACATTCAAATTTAAACTATGGTCCTATTTGTTCAATTAAGGGAGTTATAGACGGTCGTAGGAATTATCTCCCGAGTATAGGGGCCACGCCCTTGGAGTGAGATGATTTCTTTTACATACAAAAGATGAGTTGTCACTTACTCATCAACATTCAAATTTAAACTATGGTCCTATTTGTTCAAATAAGGGAGTTATAGACCATCGCAGGAATTATCTCCAGAGTATAGGGGCCACGCCCTTGGAGTGAGATGATTTCTTTTACACACAAAAGATGAGTTGTCACTTACTCATCAACATTTAAATTTAAACTATGGTCCTATTTGTTCAATTAAGGGAGTTATAGACGGTCGTAGGAGTTATCTCCCGAGTAAAGGGGCCACGCCCTTGGAGTGAGATGATTTCTTTTACACACAAAAGATGTGTGGTCACTTACTCATCCACATTCAAATTTAAACTATGCTTCTGTTTGTTCAAATAAGGGAGTTATAGACGGTCGTAGGAATTATCTCCCGAGTATAGGGGCCACGCCCTTGGAGTGAGGTGATTTCTTTTGCACAAAAAAGATGAGTTGTCACTTACTCATCAACATTCAAATTTAAACTATGGTCCTATTTGTTCAAATAAGGGAGTTATAGACCATCGCAGGAATTATCTCAGGAGTGTAGGGGCCACGCCCTTGGAGTGAGATGATTTCTTTTACATACAAAAGATGAGTTGTCACTTACTCATCAACATTCAAATTTAAACTATGGTCCTATTTGTTCAAATAAGGGAGTTATAGACCATCGCAGGAATTATCTCCAGAGTATAGGGGCCACGCCCTTGGAGTGAGATGATTTCTTTTACATACAAAAGATGAGTTGTCACTTACTCATCAACATTCAAATTTAAACTATGGTCCTATTTGTTCAAATAAGGGAGTTATTAATGATTTTCTTACAAAGATACCTGCTACTAACCTATATTCTCCTAATACCATCATTCATATATTGGCCCACCGAATCTAAACTATTTGCTCTATCAAAATTTTTTAAACGGGGTTGTTCCTTTACTAATCTCCCCGAATTTTAGAGGAGAAAACGAGAGTACTAGGTCCAGGATTTCTACCTTACCCTTAGTATCCTAGGATACCTAAAAAATTTCATCCTGTTTTTTGACCGGGAGTCGAAGGGGGGTATTGAGCATAACATGCTCATGAATTTTCTCGGTTCCAAAAGCAATAGAAAAAATAGGAAAAAATCCGAAAAACTCAGTTTTACGGATCATATTTACCTTAAAGCGGCAAACTCCTTCGGCGTCCGGGTCTCTGATGATTCTTCCGGAATTCAATCAGAATTCATAAAGAATTCCTACAGAATTCACTTCTTGAAGACCTACTCGATGATTCAGTTGGACCGATGGAATCAGACTAGTTCTGAGACCGCTGGTGATTTTCTCAGTGGCTGCACGGCCTTATATACTGCTTAGAAGGTACCGTGGAAGGGGCAAATCTAGGCGTAACCTACCCATCCCACTTGGATCGCTTGGAAACGACTTTCACTTATAGCCTTGCCTCCTAGGCGTAACCCACCCATCCCACTTAGATCGCTTGGAAACGCCTTTCACTTATAGTCTTGCCTCATACCATAGACAATATGTGCAGTTTTTGAGGAGGGTTCTGAAAATGAGTATTTATCGCTGTGGTGACAAATTTTTGGAAATGCTAAAGTATTCTAGATTGAATTTGATGATGATAGGAATTTGAATGGTGATCATAGCATAAATATTAACAAAGTTATTGCGATTTTTAATAATCAACAATTGTTTATAAGACAAGATACTATATATCTTCATAAGTATGACTTATATCGAAAAAGTGTAAGAGTCCTTTTTTACTGATAATTATTTGCTCTTTCACTTAAAAGCATTTATTTTCAAAAATGTTCAATAACAAAGAAGTTAGAGGTGTAATTTCGGTTATTTCCGATGCCGAGACGGGGAAATACGATTTACGTTGCAACTGCACGTGTTTAGACCTTGGTAACTGCCAATGGGAACATATCCAACTCGAGTGGGAGAAGCTATGGGCTCGGCACGTGTCTGGAATGCACTGGGAGTGAGAGAGGCGACGTTGTGACGTCATGCGCCAGGATCGGCAAATCCCTACTACTGCCTTCATACTAGGCTTTTATTGCATAAGCAGTTAAGAAAAAACGTCTTTATGATTGAAACGGTGAAAATCATCTTAGAAGCACACTATATTGTCAGGTGCTACAGGCAAGGTAATCTAAGAGAGACATTTTGCCGAATGCATAGGTATAGCTAATGATGCTTGCTCGATCTCAATCACACAAATCTCTCTCAGCCCGGGCCTAAATACTTAAATGTTCTTGAACAAATCAAAGGTTGGTATCCAAACACTAACGTCTTTCGAGGAGGCTCGCAACATAGGATGCAAATGTGGGTGCCTATATTTTTTTGTTTTACTTTTGCGGCTCGTAGTAGTTAATTCTCTTTTGAAAACTTTCCTGTTGAAAGCATAGTGTTTGCTTTTTTTGAATGGTCCTATTCAACATGCTTTGGCCGACAGCCAGGAAAGAATCCAGTAGCTACTTAGTCGTGATATATGCGGTGAGTGCGTTGAAAGAATATCTGAGAGCTTGAAGTTGAATGTTATTTTTTTTTCATTGCTTAATTCTGTGGAAGCGTTTTCTTTTGTCCGGTTCAATGCTGCTTTTTCCTCATTCTAATCATCTCACTAAGCACGGAGAGAGAACATTTTAAACGCTATTATTTCTAGTTCTTTGACATTCGTATGCATTCGTAGCTGTTCCACCCCAACTCTCTGACCCACTAGCTTAAATCTCCCCGTATATCATCTGACTTTTCGAGTTACATTCATTCCCTTAATTATTTTCCTCGCTTGTACGCGTGACATCAACCATGGGTTGGGTTAGGTGCCATCTTCTCCAGCGTAATTAAACTGACTATACCTCTTCTTGACTGCTGTGGCACAACGCTCTGCAATTTGTAATCTTAAATAACCTTATGGCTTACCTTTTTGCTTGATTTATTTTTAGTTTATTTAATTTTTTACTCCTAACACTATTCTCTGAATATTTTCCAGGTATCAAGTCAGATTAAACCTATTCTTTATCTAGCGGAGAATAATTATTTACGGAGTGTGTTTAGCAATGCATTATTTCGCAATTTCAAGCACAATTGATTTTCATGTTAAACACTGAAATCTACCGACGTAATTTCGCATTCAATGATAGCGCTATATTTGGAAAAGAAAGCCTGGATGGTTTTTGAAAGAATTTTCAGATCTGATCGGACTTATTTACATTATATCATGGCTAGAGACATGCTAGAGGTGGAATTTTTTATGGTCAAAAGTGTGGTAAGTTTTTGCAAAAGTTGTGTTATTTTTCCCTGAAATCATAGTTATTTTAACGACAACATAATGGATGTTAATAAAGTGATATCCTTGTTTTAGGCTACCTATTAGCTCTA
Source organism: Ischnura elegans (assembly GCF_921293095.1). Taxonomy (NCBI): domain Eukaryota; kingdom Metazoa; phylum Arthropoda; class Insecta; order Odonata; family Coenagrionidae; genus Ischnura; species Ischnura elegans. Next base: position 15,378,321 of record NC_060256.1, read on the forward strand.
CGTTCCACAAACCAATAACACGGGTAAATTAAATTAAACAAGAAAGCGGCATTAATAAATATTCCAGGAAAATGCATGAAGGAGGGGTATGTCTGCTCCTGAGTGTAGTTGAAGTATAAGAAATATGAACGTGAATGAATCCCACTTTTATATAAAAAATGTCAAGCATTCATTAACTCTGATCTCTTTGGAAAATATTACGTTTCTATGAATAATGGGATAGCTCTGCACACAAAAATATAAAAATTTCATTATCCAAGGAAGTAACTCTGAACAAACCATAATGAGTCACCTTACGGAGTAACCTTTACGGAGTCACCCACAAGCATGAGGTTTTATGTTCGGAGGACGGGGAGGGGCAGCCATCCGGCCGGGGGTTTAGGTGCTATGGTAAATCCCCAATTGAAACAGGGGGTCCCCGGAGCCCTCCACGGAATATTTGTTTAAATTATCCTTTGAAAACAGCATTTAAGTACTATCGAAACTACAATGTTTTGCCATTGCTAGAGGTTTCGCACTTTTTTCGGATTTTTTCCATTTAAGTTGGGGGGGGGGGGGGAAGCCCAGAGCCTGGCCCCCCGAAGAGAGCGGCTTGTAAGAGCCTGGTCTCCAAAACGCCTACCATGCTTACAAGTGCAAGTTAAAACGCGAAAATTCTACATTTTGTACATTATCTAATATATCGTGAAATTCAGTGACGGATACATGATAGGGACAAGGGGGGGGGGGAGTTAAGTTGGGGATAACCTCCCAGCAGTAGTGGGGCTCCGAACAAAATTAACATTTTATCTGGTGTAAATTGGATACCCTTTAGAGGATACCCCCTCCTAGCCCCTGTATGGAAATGCTACTGGCATAATTGATAATAAATGGTAAATAATAACTGGTAATCTAGCATAGGCATCTGAAATAGGCCCTAAGTTTAGAGCTAACTTGTATTTCAATTCGTTTTAGGAGGTAAATATATCGGAAAATATAATTAAATATAGAGTACCGAACGAATTTGGGGGGGGAGGGGGGTACTGCTCCCTTAGCCTCAACCCATAGAGCCGCTTCTGTTGTGAAGATTTTTAATAATGGAATCGGTCTGCACTCATTGAGGCGTTGTGAAAATTTTTGAAAACCGATTAATTTGCAGCCAAAGCGGCGACAAAAATCAAGCTACGGCGGAACAAAATGGTGCCTCCGTTGTCCTCTTGTTAAAGGGAGTCGTGTTGAAATATTCCCGTCACCCTCTCGTCCTCTTGGAAGCCGCCGACCTGCCGTGTCGCGTGCTTCGCATCGTGGCTTGCACCCTCAACGCCGGGTCGGGCAGGCAGTCTGACCGCGACGGCTGTGCCGTCCATCAAACGGCTCCCGTGTCGTCGACGGTCCGTGCCTCGAATGAGCGCAAGCCGCGACATCCTGGACGTGCGCTCCCCGGTAATCAGCGGTTATGGGAGTCACAACATCGTGTTCACGTCCGCTACAGGCCCTTTTTCATTCGCGGAGACGGTCGCCAACGTGGCAATGACCTTGGAGATGCATGCCATGCCATCCCGGTGGAGGGACATGCAGTAGAATTCGTTTGAAAGCAGCAAATCGCTCTTGAGCAGAAACAAATGGAGGGCTGAGAAACATATTGGTGTGAGTTAATTTTTGTTTATTTTGAGATATCCATTGCAACTGACGTCAAAGTAGTCTATCTAACAGGAAATACAATGTTGCAAGCCACAGTAAAACTAGAACGCAGGTGGCGGCACATTCTGGAAGGCCTCAGTACAGTTCCAACTTATTTGCGAATTATTATTTAATAACTGAAAAACTTTGATATTTGACTTACAACAATATTTCTAAGCCCTCCAAATATTTGGTTTGTGTATTGCCTACTCCAATCGCATCAAATGATTCTCTCCATCTCGATTTTGGCAAAAAGGAATAACACAAGGGTCTCATATTTCGATCAAATTTTTTTTTGGGTGCCTGTTCACCACAAAATAATCATCTTATCCCCTTATCGTAAAAAAATCATTACTATGTGCGTTATGCGCTTTTAATTTTTCTAAATTATTGCCGTACGTGTAAGCATATAGTTCCCTTTACGCTTCACTTAGATTCTGTCATGGTTTTTGACTTTTTGGTTTGGGTGCAAGTTTAATGGTGCTAATCTTCCTCCGGTAGTCTCTAATGATTGTATCTGAGTGTTGATACAAAAGTGATCAAAGTGTGTCTTTACCATCGAATCTTGCATTTCTTTTTGATTGGGATAAATTATCATGCTATTCGTAAGTTTTCCTTCTTTTTAATTAATTTAATAGTACCGCAGCCTATATTTCATGATAAATTTCAATGGCATTCCATGCATATGTTTGCATTAGCTGTGATTTACACTGCCAAAAGATAGAGGATAATTAATGATACTTCAAAACTTTGGTTGAAAAGGAATGGGCGTTAACTTTCCAGCTGGAAATATTTGAATTCAAATTGGCTGAAAAATGCCATTATTCCGATCACATTTTCTTGAGATTTTTAATGTCGCAACTGTTATTTTTTTAGTGGCCGAGATAGTTTATTGTTCATGGTAAATGTGCCACTCGGCATTTTTCACCAGTCATAACGATTTCAGCTTCCATTCCTGCAGTGATGCATGCGTTTGCCATGATCGTTTACGTTGTGCCTCGTTTCAGTTCCACGCGCGCAAAGAGGGATAGAGCGATGAAATTTTTCGCTCGCATTTATGTGGCGCGTTGACGAATGGGTTTTTTGGGAATCCAGTAAACATTGCCCGCAATTGAAATCGCGCGTGGATCCATTGCTGAGTCCACTCCGGACTTTTCTCTCGAGCGACTTTCCGTCACGGAATAAAAAGAGGATGGACAACAGCAAAAAAAAAAAACAAAATTTCGCGAGCTTTCGATAAATTTCGACCAAGGCCGAACAATTTTCTCTTACACTCCCTCCAGCACCAATATAAATGTTTGCCAGTGTCAAAATCGTTTCAAATTGAGTGATATTTCAAACTGCCTGAGAAAAAAATGTTTTGCAGGCTGTGTGGCGAGGCTCTTTTATATATATTTTCCGCCTTTCTATTCCCTGTTCTCTTTCCCTGTATTGTACCGGATCGTTTTCATACCCGTCAGTCGATGATGGGAAATCATTATTGACAGGCGCCTGTCGTCTCCACGAATTCACCAATTTTGCTCGCTTAGTCTTTATATTTTTGTTTCCTCGGTTATTTACTCTTTCGGGAGGAGATTTTATTTCGACGACTCAATTAAGTACTACCCCTGCTGGGCATGTGAAAGGTTAATGCGTCAGATCACGCCTCCGGGTCCATATGGTAACTGAACTGTATAACAACGGGAGAGCAGGTGCGACTGTTTACGTACAAATAGCATAGATGTGCAACTGATTCCATCGTTTATCTTGTTTTTGCATCAGAATAAACTTATCCATGCCTCTCAGCCGGACGCCTAAAACTACCTCAATGTTATTTATTAACTCTTTTTGCACCCGAAACAGTAATTGGTTTCCATTTTTATTAGTCCCCTTAAGTTTGTAGTAGTCCTCTCCGTAAATTTAGTTTGCTAGAAGTTTCGGAATAAAATGATTGCTTTGTCCACACTGGATGGCTGTTTTTCAATTACCAGAGGATTTGAGCCGTCAGGTAATTGCTTACCCTTTGGGCTATAGTAACTCTATCGTTCTTGTTCCGAAAGGTCAATGGAAATAGTTAAACGGACTCAGCAATGTTTATCCAGCTTTTAATAGAAAATAATCAATTTTGTGTTTCCTTTTTGAAGCGATAAATCTGTTTTAAAATAAATTGAGCAAATGGCATTTCGTAGCATCTCGCATGTAAATTAAGGTGATAGGCTAAAATATTCTTTTATTCGCTAATTGAATTATTGGAGCTATCTTGTTATCATTTCAATGTGTATTAGTAGTTTAATGAGATCGGTTTTTGTTAATTGCATTCCAAATGATATTTTTCTTGAATTCATGGCGCCTAAATTAAAGAAAGAAATTTTTTATTGATTCGAATTTTTTTCCTGTGCATCTTGAACTTTTTCTCGATACATGTATGCTCAATAAATGAAACTGTGTATGTGATCATTTGGGAGGTTTGTTAGATGGAAACGAGCGGGGATAGAGCCTACTTATCTTCTATATTATTTCTACTGTATAGATACCTTTTTCTCAACTTATACGCAACCAAGCTCTACAAATGAGGTACCAAAATGCACAGAATTTATAAGAGAACATGCGACGGCATACCTTACTTCCTAAATATTCCTATTGTTTCCTAAAATTGGTTTTTAAATATTAAAAAAAATAAAAATAATACAAAAACCGGTAAATATTCCTGGCGTTAACGGCGCACAACCGATAAATTTGTTCATTTGCAACAATATCTCGCATTCTTTAAATAAATTTTATCAAAATAAGGCTGATTCCACATTCAATTCTCCTGTTGATACGTAAGTATGAGTCATCACGTGCGTTTAACAGAGGATAGTGTAATTACTTCCAATGTTGTGTTTAAAGAGGTCCTCTGACCTCAATTTGTACATGAACATTCCAATTAAATTTGTACATAAGACCGTGCCTTTTTTTTCTACATTTTAAAATTAGAAACGCGCGTTTCCCTCTGTGGACCTGCATTGAAAAGAGCGGGGGAAGCCCCCTGGGAGCGGGCGCAGCACGCTCGTAATTAATTATTTGAGACTATCTATTGCCGACGAAATGTCGTCATTAGGCACTAAACCACGCGGTGGAGAACCGGAAACCATGGCAGCATCTACCACTCATCGCAGACGCCTTTGTGAGAACATTATTTAGAATACTCGACACTCACAGCCCTGAGGATGATGCCCGAGTCGGACATCGAAACGTCGGCAGTTATGCAGTTCCTGACCTGGTGGCTATCCCGAGAACATTTTACGAAGTATATTTGCCGGGAAAGCACTAAGCCTTTCTTCATTTTTTAGAACACTTTTCGTTAGCCGCTATTTGTAAAATTTAAAAACAGATTCCATGTGCTGGTAGAAATACTTTGTGGACGTAGAATCAAAATAAATCATTCGTGCGCTCCTGCAGTGATCGAAGTTGACTCCAATACTTGTTGTTTTGCTTTGACTAGCGATGGAATTGGTGACACGTTAAGCAGACTATCAACGTTCTTATCTCAGGGTCGATTTTGATAGAATTTCGGCTGACACTTGTCACAGAAGGTTCTTAAAAGTGGAAAAAGTGATTGAGCCTATTTTGGGAAAGAATAGTAGATGTTGTCGTTTGGACTTCGGAGAATCCACTTATCCAAATCGATTTCCTGTGGCATACCTTGAGTGAATGGTTGTTTCCCACGCATAAGTCATTAAGCATTGTTTTCCTTGCAATCCGAGCGTTAAAACTTGTGAGCGTTAGTTTTGTTCAGTTAAACCTAAAATATTAATTTCAAATCCAGCTTAGCGACTAATTTATGTTAAAAATATAATTTCAGTGTATTACCCTGGTTATAATGGACTGCCGTTTTCTGAGTCACAGATGCTGGTCACCACGGCTATTGTTTAATTCCGCCAATCAGATCATCTGTAAAACAATCCTATCGCTGGGGAATGGTATAGATGTATGATATTTTAATCTGGAACACGGGTTTCGTACAATTTTAGTTCTAATTGTATTTTCTCATTTGTAGGCCAACAAAATTCGAACCTGCAATGTTACTATTGAATGCGTATTACTTATAGCTAAGCTAATTTCTTAGTTTCCTTGTTTTTGACTCATTTGCAACTGTAATCGCACGACGTTTTTTTAGTTGTGAAATTAATTTTTCGTCGTGCCGCGTAGTTTGAAAATTTATTTCATTTGACTGTCTTCGGTTCAATAATAGACCCTATCTCCTTAACGAATTTCTCGTTAGCTGGTGAATTTTCGTGAATATTTGTCTCATTAATTGTAATGCATTTCGGTTTGAACCGCCTACCATCATCGTAGTCATAATATTGTGGATCGGTCGGTGGAAAACGGTCTTTTTTCTAGTAATGCTACCTTTTCGACTGTAGTGGGTAATCTGTGGAGAATATTTTTATTCAAACCAAGACTTAAATTCCAACTTTATCCCTCGTCCTATTTTTTCGTAATATAATGAACATAAAATTAAAATCTTCAATCCCATTCAAAATTACTGCGATGTGGAGCCTAACTCCTTTCGTCTTTTCATACTTCTACTTTTCATCTTCTGCTTTCATATCCCCTTCTTCTACGTAGCTGCGCGGTTGCAAGACTTTTTTTAATTTGGGTAACCACCGCCTTATTTCTCTACCCTGCATGAACTTCTATGTTCCTTCCTGCCGCTGGTAACCTCTGACAATTAGCGAAGACCGCGTAACTCATACGAACGCCGCTATGCGGTCACGATATCGTAAGTCACTTCGAAATGAGAGGTTGCCGAAAATCCTTTTTTGGATTTCGGGAGGTAAGTCTGCGCTTCAACAGAACTTTTGAGCTCCCCCCTTCCCCGCCGTGACCTCCCCAACTAGGGCTTGCGGCATTTGGAACTATAACCATGAGTAATTAATGGTCGTAACTCCGTCGGAGCCACATCCTGTGAAACTGACGTACTGCTAAGTTGGGGGCGGGATGGGTTGCCGGGGTTTCCTGTTCGCAACAAGCGGGAGGAAGGGGATGAATATAGAAACCATTGCGTGATCTCTGTACCGCTTCTCTTCCTACTCCCCGAGTACAGTTCATCTCTTCAGCACCCCATTTGCTCCCATCTCTAGCCCAGAGAGTTGTGGTGAAGTAGCAACCTACTTCACTGTCATCTCTAATGGGGAACAAGCACATTTTTTTTAAAGCCTGGAATAAGAAGGTCCTTTCCTCAAATGTACTCGCCGACAATTTCGCGGATGAATAATATTTTTAGCAGAGATATGAGTCTTTAAAAATTAATCTTTATCGGCTGCTTGAAAACAGGACATCATCGGAGCTTGACGTCACAACACGGTATCCACAGATGACAGACTGAGATAAAAGATAGAAAATCGGTCTATGTAGGGGCTTAAACGCAAATTTGGCGGAAATTATCGCTGTTTTAACGTCGAACTGCAGATTGTGAATATACTGGGTTGCCAAGGCGTTGTTGGAAATAAGAAACGGGATTGTTTAGGGAGATTTGGAAAGATAAAATGAAAATAAGTTGATTGCTGATGACACACCTACATGATTTGCTTAGCGGAATAAGTGTATCTGCATGGATATTCAAAAGAAAATATGTGAAAACCATATAAATCGTGTGTAGTGCCCTGTCGCTCAAGTACCGTTATTTCCTCGCCGGAGAAAGTTTTTGCTTGTGTCCCAAAGGACAAAAATAAGAGAAGAAAGTGGTTTATGGCCTACATAATAGAGTGAAATACTTTAACTACATTGTCAACAGGATATATTTCAACGTAAGTGCACTCTTGAATTAGGGTTACCGTAGGGTCTTATCGAATTTTTTTCGAATGTCCATCAAACTTAGGATGTATCACTCATTTCACATTTTAAGTAGCCCTAGAAATGTACCTAGTAGTCTTCCCAACGTAGGATTAAATATAAAGGATGGTGCTTATTCACGAGAATAGCACTAATCACGGTTAAACCATGGGGAAAATTAGGAATATAAGGGCAATATGAGACTTTTGGCGAGGTAAACTAAATATTTGCTACCTACTGTGATGCCCATAACGTTCGCTGCATGTCAACGCAAAACCTAAAATTTCGAATCTTTTTTGGTGGTTTTCGCTTTAAAAACAGGAACTCCAGTAAATACAGCGTAAGTAGTATTTGAAACTTATTTCTGTGTCTATCAAATATTTTTTATTACCTTTAACGATCATTTGGATCTCAACTCCGGCCGAATGGGGAAAACTATCTAATAAGTTCCGCATCGTTACTGAGAACTTATTATAATTGTTCTTATACGTTCGTTATATAATTTTTAATATTTAATAATAGCAGCAGGTAAATAATACTATAATTATTTACCTGCTTGCTTCTACTCCACGCATCGCGGTAGTTATGAAGCAATTACTTTCAGGAAATCAGCCGCCATAAAATAGTTGATCAACAGTACCTAAACAGTCGTATTGTGGTAATAGTAGGTACATGACAAGAAACGTTTCAAGAAGAAGTGTTGAGAAAAAAGCTACTTTGCAAGATGATTTTTCAACGCAAGATTTTTAGTGCCATTCTTACTTCCGTCCAAACTTAAAGTTACCAATGTGGAATGTACCCGCTCGTTCCAGTATTCAACCGTACTTACTTCAAATATTGGTTGTTAACAGAAGCGTCTGACAGAAGCAAAATATGGGAGATATTATGTCACATTGATAGATGCATAGGTATTCGTTTTTCCCCTGTGCAGCAAGGGTCTCTGACAAATGCTTAGTCGAACTCAGGTATGTAGTTATTTCTCACAGCAATTCTAAATTCTTTAGTATTCTCGTACGGCAGATTGCAGCACTTCCGTTGAGGCGGCTTGCTGGTAAGTGTGTACAGACTTGCAAATATCTCCTCACTGTGTTGGGTGACAGTTCATCACCTTGATATGCTAGAGCTTCATGCTGTAGATCCCTGACACTTGCTTCTGTGAGTTATCCCTGGGGCTCTGTGACGCCTGACCGATCACATTGTTACCGAAGGTCCCAAAGCCCCTGCCTGACTCATCCTTACAAAACCCTCTCATTTGAACCCCCGTAACGGACCCGCAGACCCCATCAGAAGTCAGCCTTATTCTGGTCCAATCCCCACCCACCTCCTCCGTCACTCTACCCTTCGGTAACCGAAGGCGTTAACTCCCACAAATAACACCCACGCCATCGCAGAGTCGCACGTTCTCTCTCTTCCACTTCCAAGTCACATCCGTTGACCATCATCTCGTTTATTTTTGCCAGTGGGCTAGTAGTGTTTAAGCTTGTAGTATTGGAGTTTTTCTCAGCGTACAATTTTAAGGAATAATTATCAGGTTTCCCTCCGTGTGTGGTTTTTGGGTAATTGGTCCCAACGTTTCGAAGACAGAGTCTACCATCGTATTCAGGGATAGAATGTGGAGCCTAATTCTTGTCGGTCTTTTATTCTGCTCCGTGGGCCCGGATTCAAATCCTGGAGATGGCAGAGATTTTTTCAGGACTTCCCGATACCTCTGTGAATGCAGTGTGGAGGGCTCTTCAGTAATAGCACTTCGTCCGTCGGATGGGACGATAGGCCGTGGTTCCATTGTCGCCTTTCATTAAGTGCAGGCTACTGCCGACGCCAGGTTTCTCTCCGCTCTTTCCTCCCTGCCTTTCCTTCGTGACACAGATGATCTCAGCTATTGGTTGCCATACCATCGTGGTCGTTTATTGAGATGATGAGATTGATAGACGTGATTTTCTTGTTCCATAATCCCTTCCATTTGAGACGCAGATTATCGCGTCGTATGCTAAATGATGGCTTCAACTTCCGCTAAATTTCAGATTTTCTGGTGGAAAACGATCGTTGGAGTAAGTATTCATTTTGAAATAGATTATGTTTAAAATAAAACTAAAAATTGCGGATCGATGCGAGAAATTCATTCTAATCCGTCGGTCATTCGTACTTGATTTTTAACTGTGAATCGGCGCCATTCATGTATGCTTATGCTTTATAGGAATTCATTTTTCTGCCGAACTGTGGATGATTTAAATGAATGCTGGTTGGGGCCCAGTAATCGTATCTCCTGATCTGTTTTTTTATCAATGGCTGCTGCAATAACATCTACCGCCGCGCACCAATTGAGTTGGGTTTGGGGTAGTGCGTAGGTGATTGTAGTATTTTTTCGATTTCTTGCGAAATTTTCCTCGGTTTATAATGGTTTTCATACCCTACGCAATCAAGAGAGTACTGATTATAATTATGAGGTTGTAAAAAATCGTATTCGTAAAAATATAATAGTCCTTCGTTATCTGTCTCTCACCAAACGTCTTTGAAAATTTCAAAATACTACCAGATCCTTTCCTCCTCATCATCACATGATCCAGTGGCCTGGGGCTTTTCATTTCGTGCTAGCTACCCACTTTTTCGCTTGTTACGACGTCGGTAGTTTTGATGCACTGAAATGAGTTTTTTTATATGTTCCTCGTATACTGCGTCACCTGAGGCTGAAGGGGAATGTAAGCGTGGTTGGCCTCTCCCAAGATTAGTCAGCGCAGTGACCTGAAACTGTTGGAATCGGTCGAAGCGAAGAGGCCCCTGGGGCAGTGCGTTTCCACTGAACTATTTCGCTGCATTCTCTTTCATACGCATCGAGTTTGGCTGCCGTTTCTTCTTAGCCCTAAAAGCAATGGATTCAAAGGCTTCATTGATTGGTTAGTTCCTTTGATAGGCAATCTAAAACCTTAGGTCGATTCGCGCCCAGAAGGGAAGGTGAATAGGATTGCATGATGGAGCACCATTATAGAAATGAAGGATGAGTGGATGGAAACGGTTCAAATTTTAAAGCTTTTGATTGATTAGGCAGCTGCCTAGTTGGGCGAAAATTTGGATGAGTGAGTTCAACACGTGGATGGGAATGGTGGAGCATGCAAGTAAGTAGCTAGTAAGCTCTTTTCAACTCTCTAATTTGTTTTTTTTTCATCTATTTGGGCGCTTTTTTTAATACTCATTTGATATTGAAATCGGTAAACGTTATAGTAACCCCAATATGATTAAATAGTGTAAATAAATAAGCACATTTATTTTAGTTTCTAATACTCGATCATTTTTTTATCAATAGACGGTGAGACAATGCCGTGGAATACATTTTCATACTTGCAGAAAGATTAAGTATCTGACCTAGTATTATTATTGAAGTACTCTGCTGGGTAAAATAGGTCTGTGAGAACCATTCTGCGGCATGCCTCCCATCCATATTTTGTCTTCCGTTTTCAGTTTAAAATAATTTATTTCATGCTATCCTTATAACCTATTCTACTGCTTTTCCTCCATCGCTTACCTACATTCTTTTTTTTATTTGTCTATGCTAGTGATGGATGTCCCGATCCGCTTAGTATTCGCTCCATTGATTTCTTTGTATACGTGGACGACTGATTAGTATAGTTAAAGCTCTAGCCAATGCCACTGTTCCACCGCATCTCTTTCAGAAATTTCTCCTCCTCGCACAACAAGTCTTGCTCTTCGTCTTTCCTCTTCCTCTCAGTCCTCTTCACCTTCTTCATTTCCCTCCGCACCCACTTCTTGAACGGCTTCAGTCATTTCTCATCCCCCTTCCAAATTGTCCTTAGTTTGGTAAGTAGGACACAATGGGAATGCCTACTTACCTTCCTTTACATACACCTTGTCGCAGACTTGGACTCCGTGTTGACTTATTTGATGTCGAAAGAGAAATTTTAAATGTCGTCGCGTAAAACCATTGATTCCTGCCACTTTAACCTTGTGAACGTGAAAAACACCAAGGTTGTCATATTTATTTATACTCGCTTGTGCTGTGGCTTATTTTCAGGTGAAATATTTCCTATATTCATTATTGCTAATACAAAGCGTAATATGAGATCGTTGGAGAATATTTTTATTCAAATTCTTCACCCGTACAGAAATGTTAAGGGTTGTTCTATTACATAGTTTTGTTTGCTTTTATCATAAAAACAAGTCAAAAATCCTAAGGTTGGTTTGATGCAGCTCTCCATTCCACTCTCCTATCCCTTTTCCTTTCCACTTGTCCTTCTATTATTGTTTTCATCAGGCCATCTTGTCTCATAGTGTGGCGAACTAAATTATCCCGTCTTCTCCTCAAGGCTTATAGAAGACTTCTCTTTTCTACTACTCTTGTTAGCACTTCCTCAACACTCACGCGGTCGATCAATTAAATCTGCATCATCTTCAGTAGTGCCACATTTCGAATGCTTCCGCTCTTGACTTCTCTGCACCTGTCAACGTCCAGGCCTCGCTCCCTTAGAGAAACGTGTTCCATGTGTGGTATCGGATGAATTTCTCCCTCTTTTATTGGATAAAAATTTAAAAAATAAAAGAATCTCGGCGTTCCTCCGCGTTGAGTTGTCTATAGATGACCTGAAGACGCCGGTTGGATGGCTGGAGAAACTGTCGTCACCTATGAACAACTCAACGCGGAAGAACGTCCGGAAGCCGAGAAAATCTTGTGAAGAAACGCCGCGGAAACCTCAGATCAAATAAAAAAATATATAAAAGTGGGTGCGTATGTAATGGATCAGATTTTTGAATATTACCCTGTGGAATTTAATGGTCACACCTCATGTTACCATGGATAGAACTGCTGGCAAGATGGGGGTCATAAGACCGTATCGCCATCGCTTGTTTCCCAGATAAGGTACCGCTTTACACGAAATCCACTGGTCAGACATGTTAAGAGTGACATGATTCACTTAAGTGAGTTCGCTTCCTCGCCGCGGCTGTCGCATCTTTTAGTCCATCATGTTCCTCCTCACTTTGGTCCCCCACCGACCTTGGCGCCACTGTCGAAATAGCGAGAGGAAGGACATTGGGTCAGTGGTCTTCTCGTCCCATCATTATCCAATCTACACGTTCCCCAATTTTCGGGCATCGGAACTCGGGACCCAACTGTATAATCTCGTTATCCTCTTTTGAGTGACGTCCCTTCGAGTGCGTGGGAGAGTCACGCTTAGCAGCCATTGGGCACGCGGTTAAGGGCCCGCCCTTCCAAAGTTCCAATGCGTGCCCACACTCTCTGTTTGGTCATAACTCGAGTTATCAAGTGGCTAACTCGAAGAAGGGATGTAGGTATATGAACTGGGGAACTAGGGTCCAATTGAGCCCATCCTTTTCGGACAAAATACCCTTCGAAACGACTCAAGGGTGTTTGACATGGGGAGAGTTTCCATTGAAATGTCCGAAGACAAGGTATACCCCTTCTAGACCGGTTTTGATGTGACGAATTTACACGCGTAAAACCTGGGTAAAAATTTATAACTACGAAAATAGTTAGAAGGCAAAACTTTCGTTTTTGAGGTACAAACAAATGTTGAACACGCTCAAATTAAGTACCCTGATGATTTCGAGATGATAGCTTAAGTTATGTAGATGAAGATATAAGCAGCAAGTCACCCGTACCCATAAAACGCCTATCTAGTGGGAGGTATACGTCATGTTAAGGTACTTCCTCTTAATAGTGCATATCATGGGCGTCGCGGAAAGAAAAATTATGGTTCCACAGGTATGAAGGAGATCCAAGCTCCGACTAAGCATGTATATATCCATTCAATACATTCAATACAGGATTGACGGACGGACACACTGACATCAAAAACTAAAATTAATCAAAATATGCGAAAATATTTCCCATGAAGTTTTAAAACGCTGCGTTTGTCGATACACGCCATGTTATTTGATATTGTCCTACAGTGTTCAGGTGCATGAGAGGTGTACCTGCATATAAATATGTCTTGCCAATGCGAAGAAGCTTTAGGGGTGTCTGTTTTCTCTTTGGCCGTTGATAGCAAGGGAATCAATTCATTTTGTAAATAATTATTTATTTTTTTACCATTTTTGCATGACAATGTCCTCATTTTCTAAAATGAGTACTCAATATGTGCAATGTGTCATCACGTATGGGTTGACATTCACATTAGTGTTAATGTAGACGATAGTATTAGATCACCTATTTATTAGTTATTTTAAATCTAATTATTTATTTGATAATTTCGGATAAATTTATTCAATGGGGTATTATCTGAGTGGAATTATTCCTTTTTTTAGCGGTGTATATACAGTTTGTGTATTAATTGTTGTAGACAGCACTGCGACCATATCGACCTTAATTACGTTTTTTTAAGCCACTTATAATTAATAAACAAAGTCATTTATAATACTACCAGATATACTTTTTTTAATAACGTCATTGTTAACTGTGCACGAAGCCTATTAATTGAAATCTTCAAAATTAGAAGTAAATAATAAAGTAATTTAAATTTAAACTTTAAGCTAACAAAATTATTCCTACCATCGGTTTGTGCGCTGAAATTTCCTGAAGGTCTGTTCATTGCGCCGCTACTGAAGCTATAGTTGGCCATTTTTTAAATTCGAAATCTGAGAATTAACAGTTTTATGCGCAGGTTATTACTGTGCTAACACCTTGCCCAGCCGATATGACTGACGAGGTGATGAATAAGGACGCGCCAGAGCACTGGGGATTCCGCAAGGCCTCGTGGGCGGGAAGAATATTCTTCTTGAGCGTGACACTTCTCGGAATATGCTCTTTGATATCGCTTCGAGAGCCATTCATTCGCCTGGCCCGCGTCGGCGTTAACGGGAAGCGATGAAGCCCTCCTCTATGACGATACCTACTCCGGACAAACACGCGGTTTGCCCCGGCGACAGTATTAATGATCGCCTCGTCACACCTCGGCGGACGCGTGATTGGCCTGTTTAATGATTGTCGCCGCCGTCCGCCGCGGGAACGTCGCTAGCGCGTGCTTCATTTGTTCGACACTCGGCCGCCGTCCGCCGCCAAAACCCTAAATATATTCACAAAGGAGCGATTTTCCTCACCCATTGAGGGACGAGCGGCGAATTTGAGCATGGGGTAACTCCATGGATAGTTCGATCGGCGTTAGAATGTAGTTACGAGGCTCGGAGCTTGGCAGTAGATAGGGCTCTCCCGCGATGCATTGTGGGTGGATAGTGACGTTGTGCCATCCACCTATTTATGCGATGAGCGTTTTTTTAATTCGGCTCGGTCGTCCTTTGTGGCGGTCACCGATATTAATTGAAGATTTAAGGTTTCTGTTTGGGATAACTCCATGTACACTGCCTCAACAAATCACCTACTATATGTCTATTCTATATCTAAACCTCTCTCTAATCTTAGGTACCTACGTGAATAAATTTTAATCTTGGAAAAATATGTGGAAAAAAACGGTAATATCTTGAATTCCGAATTGACGAATTCTAATACAAAGAAAATAGTAAAAATAGCAGTTAGGTATTACTAAAAAAATTGGAAAAAGATACTGTGATAAAAAAATTAAAGGTCATTTTGTTAAATTAATTAATGTTTCTACATTTTATGTAACTAAGTGTACATATTATTGTCCGCTTGTCTAGTTGCTGGATTTAAGTATCTTCTTTCACACCTATCACATTTACTCCGACCACGCAAACAAATAAGCAGCAATAAATATTTTTGTAAACTATCTGATTGGGGTGAGTCACGTAACTCATCAGGTCAACAAATAATAGGACCATGCGGGTCTTAAAATAGGTCATTGAATTGTGAGTGATTTTGTATGGGTTATTTTTACCCTATACTACAATAATGTTGAAAGAAATGAACTATATTACCCGAAGGTGAATCTGTCATTGCATTATCAGGATTTTACGTACCGTAAGTGACGGATAAGATTATATTTCGTGCTCTTTGGAATGGGGTTGAATGGTTAAAAGACGATGGTAATAATTAAGATAGGTAATATTTTATAAAAGTCATAGGCATTGGATTATTTTATGTGGAGATAATAGTACCTTATTGAGACTGACAAAATTGAGGAGCTATAAAATCGCTCCGCTGAAAGTAATGCAATGAGTCTTTGTTCACTCAGCCACATTCAGCACTTAAACCTATTTTTTTTATCCTGGAATTATCGCGTGCCATTCAGGTATCAGAAGGTTTAAGATCTTATTTTAGACTAAAGACCACGAATAAAATATTATTTAGCTCTTAATGGCTTCTTCACTCGTGGCTCTCGATATGTGACGAATGTCCCCAAAATCTTTGTCCCAATTTTTTTACAATAATTATCATGCTAACTAACCTGTTAGTTAAAGATATGTCCTCATCAAATTTGCTTGTCCCGTGTTTAGAGCTCTCTATGTACAGTTCTATAGAATATAGCCATTTCTAGTTTGGTTGAAATAAGGGTGATATTCTCTTCGTGTATTATTTAAAGGTCCTTTATGCATGAGCTTGAAAATATCTTATTTTGCTGAACCTTTCATAAAATTGGTCAAATTCCTCTCGCTATTTCTATGTGAAACTCAGGGACCGTTAAGCTATGCATTCATTAATCTTTCACCTCAATCACCTGAGCCTAGTGACATTCATCTGCCACCGCTTTTCGTTCTCTTTAGGAATGGCATGCAGCGAGCGAGTTTGAAAAGATCGTTAAACAGGCATTTAATGGCGACATTCCACCATTCCTCCGAACTGTTGCTGGAGCAGTTTTCTCCCCTTTGAATGCATTTTTTTTCGAGTGGAAATTGGTGACAGCGAGAAATCTAATTGTTCGCTGGCACCTTGATGAGCGTTTGGCCGTGGCTTTTCATTTGCTAAAAAATGATCCCTCTTTCGGGAAATTGTTGGGTCTATTTCTTTTTTTTAATTTCATTTACCTAATCCGTTAAATTTATTTAATTTTAAGCTGAAATCACCATCTGGCGAGGAAGGTAAAAATAAATTGTAGCGAAATATTGTATCGACGCATAATCTAGTGTAAAAGATCACGTAATTAAGGAGAAAAAATTAGGAAGCTTAAGACTGTATACGAGGAAAAATATCTCACATTCAAATTGTTAAAATTTAAAGAAATCTACGAAAAAAGCGAACTACTTCGTATGGTCCAATTGAAGTATCAAGGGGGTGTAAGTGATTTACTTTCTGTACATAAACTACCATTGCTCATCTAATTATGCAATGAAAATCGTTCAAATGTCTCCACGGGAAGCGTAATAATATTGTTGCAATGCAATTGGGTTGCCAGCGGGGTAGCATTTGGATGTGGGTCGACACCCTTAACACTCTTCATGTCGTCTAGAATAGGGTAGTTTCCTTATCAAAGAAAACGAAAGGCATTGATTGTGATTCGTTAGCCACCATTAGTGTATTCATAATATACTTATTATTTGGTTTTAGAAATACCGATTTAGACGAATGGCAAAGGTCAATTTTATCCTCATTTGAAAAAGGCCAGATTGGCGCCCATGCGATGCCACTCCACGTGACGTCACAGGGACCTAGTTTCTATACGAGTAGATAGGAGTTTTACATCGTCTGAGGTTACCAATGCATGCATGAGGCACAGAGCTCAGGGAAACATGTCTTAATACACACCTATTAAAACTGGCAAAGGTCGGAAAGTTTTCCTCGTTTGATAAGGTATTAATAATCCTTATTTAAGCCAAGCGCTACCAGCTATCATGATACTCTGCTACCTGCTACCATCCTGCGTCGTATCAGCGCTCAGAACCTCTCCCCAAGGTCACCTCACACGGCGGCAGCGGGAACCAGAATGACGCCACACTAGTTTTCCCGGCATTCAAACTTGCCCGTCGCGTTTTCGCGCGCTTGAAATTTTTCACTTTTCATTTGATCGCGAAAAACAGATATCGTAATTGAAAAATCTAAAAGCGAGAAATACGTACTCCAGGAGTAATAATCTTTCGATTTAGGCAATAAAAAATAATAGGAAACCACGCTATTGTCGTGGTGTTGTGTCGTTGTCAATCAAGGAATATTCACCATCATAAACTGTGATTTGCAGTTTATTATATAGCTAAACGTTGCTCTGAGACGTGGTGTATGTTACCAGGTCAGGTTGTCTCCATTGAATAGATCGTTCTATGATACAGTTAAAACTACCGGACAAAGAATCACGTAAACTTGAAATCTTAATACTTTGAATGCATTTGATGACGGATACCATCCCTGAAAATTCAAGGAATTAAAGCATTAACATATTTAACCGTTTTCAATGCAATTTCCTATGCTTCCGCCAGGGAACGTGTGTACTTTTTTATCCTATTTATTATACCTCCGCTGGCCCTTCCTATTAGTTATCCAGGTCGCCGACCTGGTACGTGCCACAAGTAAAAAATTTGTTTTTAAAACTTTCTTTATGGCCATTATTAAAGTAAAAAAAATTATGAATTGGAGCGAAATGGGTATTTGATGACTCCCGTCATAACTGTATTACATTCATCATGCTATAATTTGACAGGAGGTCTTCCCTACTCAAGGCAATAAAATATTCAAATCTATTCATTCATTGATTTTGAAATTTAATAGTCCGAATGATTGACGAGTCATTACGAAGCCCATTTTTTACCCTTGAAAAACGAAAATTACTTTAATCAAAGCGGGAATTTCTATTTAGCATCTTTTGATTCTTGTTCCATCACAACTCGGTTATAATACTTATATTGCGAATGCAAATTTAGACACACATGGGCAATTTCGAATTTATTTTTAATATTTCGTGTCGTAAATTGAGTGGCTGAGTAGCTGATGCTTTTTGTTTGATAATGCTGTTGTCAGCCAAAACCGAATTCTTAGAGAGGAAAAAAATCCTTATATTACAATTTTTTACGCTTCGATAAAAGTGGTAGTTTGTTCCAAGACAATAAGTAATTTATCCTCTATTTTGAAGTAACTATTAAAAAAAGTCAATCCTACTCGAATTTGTTAGGAATCCTGTTGTCTGATACCGTATCGAAGTAACCAGTTATTACCAACGCGTAATAGCAACCAAATAAACAACAAGTTAACTGTAAAAAATAACGATTTCTGTACCTGAAGATGTCGCCACTGCGACGAAACCGGTCGTCTTAAACAAATTGTGCGAAAAAGTACCATAACGTTTTATTGTTTATCACTACCAGTGCTAAAAATACATTTCATATTCATGCTGTGACGTAAAAAGCCTCATTGTTTTAAGTACATTAATGTGCTATTATAAAGTTTTGTTAAACATAAAAACAACTCTAATTAAACATGAAAAGAAATACCCCAACAGGTTTGTCGTAAGCTTTTTCTACTCATCGGTTAGCATTACTGCCAGTTTAGAACAATTCGAATTTATATATATATATGTTATGACGTAAAAAGCCTCATTGCCCTGACTTTAGGCGGTAGAATTCGATAACTGAAACCTCTTTGATGATTTCCTCCTGCACAGCTATTTATTTTTCCGTGTCAATGGAATAAATTGGCCGTAGGTGAGTGACATAAGGCGGTTGTAGTGTGGAGTGGGATTTGGTTGTTGGACGCTGCGTCGAAAGCCTAGTCGACCTAATTCCCAAGGGGTTGTCGAAAGTGCGCGGCGAACGGCTCTGCGTCCCGGCGGCGATTAGGCGCTGACCCGGGTCGCTTGGCACGAGAGGTCCTTCCTTCTCGATAGCTCGTGGGCGAATGAACACGAGCGTGCCTTGACGTGAGCTGAGGCGGCACAAAGGGCCATACCGCATTTAAAATGTCAAAAATACAAAAATGTTACAGTGCTACTCGTGCAAAACAAACCTCACTCACTTTTATGGAAACTAAGAGGATATTTTCTTTGAATTCGAAGTATTATTTTCTGCAGTACCAAACTGCACCTTTGAATTTCAAAAGTACAAAAATTTGACAGCGCTACTCGTGCAAAACAGAAGACCCATACTTTTCAGGAAACTAAGAGGAAAATTTTCGTCAAATTCGCAGTATTATTTTCAACTTAGTTTTGGATTCCTGTTTACTCTTTCATAATCAGTAAGTTGCCGTCTATTTTTCTTTTTATGTTTACATTAAAATACAACCCCGCTAACGCCCAGCAGTTATTAAATTCCTTTATTATTCGGGGGAAAAACAAAGTCCATGCCAAATCTTTCGGAAAGATATCTCTCTTAATATATCGTGTCTGTCGGACCTTGAAATATAGTGGGTTTCTTATATGATGCTCTCCGTGTCGCTCTTATGTATGTCAATTCTCAAACACTCGAGTAATCTTAGCCTAGCACGCATCTTTCGAGGCTCTAAGTCTCCCAGCCTAATTTGTTGAGTCTTATTGTAACATTTTCTTTTCGCCCGTAACAGTTTCTGAAGAATTACGCAGGTTTCCATATTATTTTCGATGTATACCATTAATTCGCTGTATACTCGCGGTGTGGTGGACTGAGTGAGTGCGGGATAGCAACTTTCATTTATTTTTTAATTTGAACACCTTCCTACAACACGATAGACGAATCATAGCTTCTTCAGGACTCTGATAAAAATAAAGCAACAACTGTTGAAATATTCTCGGGTTTACCGCCCCATGAGTTGCTTGTAGGACATTTCGAGAGCTCCGAAACGTCGGCTTATAAGGAAGTCACCCGGTGGAAATCCCGAGAATATTTCAGCAGTATCATGCGCCGGGAAAGAACTAAATCATAAATTAACCATTAGGTAGAGTGGTAACGTCACTTGGTTTTCTCTAATTTTATGAAATAATAATATATAAATAAATAATAATATATAACTTTATTCCATTTAGATTCAAATATATTACATTAGAAAACATTAATATAATTATGGAATATATAGGTACCCCTTATTGAATAGTTATGGGGCTACCATCTTACACTTTTTGCACAGGTCTGGTGCTAACACACATGAGAAGTAAATTTATTTCTTTATATTCAGTTATTTGTTATCTTACCGATTGCATTCATTATTATAATATTATATTAATATATTATAATATTATAGTTATATTTGAAATATTTACACAAAGATAACTATTTTTCTTGTATAAACGCATAATTACATACATAGAATATACAATATGCCTTTTATTGTCAACTTTTTATGCCAGCTTTCTTAGTAGAAACTCTACTTCCTCATACCTCATAAGCCATTTTTTTTACAGCGGATGCAAATCCCCATTTTTTTCCGAGTTTGCCACATTACTTGGCAACATACCAAACAATTTAGGCGCTAAGTATTTGTATGACTGTCGATAAATTTCGAAATAAAATAATATAGATTTTTAAAATGTTATTCGGCAACAATTTCGTAAAGAGTGAACATGGTTATCGGTGACCCTACGTTGCACATCACCTGTATCGTATCCCTTGCTCCGCACCCTCCACGACGATGGATGCGTGATACCCACCCTGTGAACCTGCGCTGGTATGCGATCCCCTTTTAACCCGCCCACCCCATCTAACCCGAGAGAAGCGTGGCCTGGAGGCTGCTTTGCCCCGCACGAAGGCTTGCCTCTCGTCTCCGCCCCCTTCTCGCACCTCCACCCTCATTTCCACGCTCACCGCGGGCCATCATTTCGACACCACCGCACCTTATTATCCCACGGGACGACAGTGGGGGGGGGGAGTACCCCTGGGGTGGGACCGCCTCTCCTGATTCCAGTGGAAGTGTTGTTGTTAGTCAAGGGAGTTGCGTGCGTGATAGAGGGTAGGGGTTTCTTTGAGTAGTTGGGAGAGAAGGGTTATTCCCCCCCCCCTGTCATCTCATTTCCCCTTTGTCATCCCTTTGGGCGACTCCAGTCTCAGCCACCCCACGCGTTAACTATCGATTTCAGGCTGGGAGACAGCAAATATCTCATCATCACCGGTCAACAAACCCAAGATTGGTTTGACCCAACTCTCCAATCAATTCTCCCATCACCAAATCTTTTCACACTTACGTATTTCTTCTCATTCTTAACCAGTCGTAATTTTAAGCATAAATAACCGTCGAATGAAGCAAATTGATAAAAAAAAGCTCTCCGCTTGAAATCCACGAGGTCCGAATAATGAAAACTTTGGAAATCAGTTTTGACGTTGCAATTGAATTTCTGGCGGAAAAATAACGCGTCAAAGATTGAATTCCAATTAAATTTTTTTGCCATTTAGTGTTATTTTTTCACATCTTAAAGGTAGGTTTGTGTATAACTTTGCTCTTGTGCACTCTACTTCGTGCGCGGCCCTACGTATGCTAACGCAGTAGTTATCCGTCTCCTTGTCATTACGGTGTGGCTTGGAAAGGGTTTGTCTTTAATCGACCATAAAGCGGGGCTTACTCTTCCAGTCAGTGGCTTAATAAGCTACATCTCTGCTCCTGTGCCCCTTTGGTCCTCAAACGTAAAACCTTGGTTCATTAGGTCCCGTTATAACTTCGTATTTTAATAAGCTTTCATGGTTCAACTAATGAAATAAAAAATAGCAATTCGAAGGTCATAGCTTAATGTCGGACAAAGCCAAAAATATATTTCTATGCGATTTTTATCATTTTAAGATGCATTCAAAATAATGATACCTGAACGACGAACATTTGCATCGGACTAACTTAAATGGAAATGTCATGGCCAATACTGTTACCGTTGCTCCTCAGATATATGGCGGCTAAAATAACGTGATCGCTGCGATATATTGTTTTATGCAAAATAAAAGCAGTAACAGAGACAATGAAGAGTGCATGTTCGAAGATGTTTTTTTTGAAGTGAATTGATTCGATAAAATTGTAATTGACATTTCGGTTGAATATAATTCTCTTTAGTGGCTCCGTTTGGAGTATAATTAGCAGGAAAACTGAATTTCCTTGCATATTATTTAAAACCATGAAGTATTGTGATTTAACGATACAAATTCAACTTAGGTATCTGTGACATACATGTATCTAAAGCTAGAGGTGATACTCATTTTTCTCGTGAACTCTCGGATATCGATTTCAAAAATGGCCAACCATAGCTTGCAATTCGGTCATGGTTTTGTGAATGATCCGAGGTTCTGCTGAATTTAACGTAAACCCGACGAATAGAATTATTCTCCTAGATTTCTTCAAAATAATTTTAAATTATTCCAATATTTCCTCCCAATAATTGAGATTTAAAATATTATGATTCATACACAGCAAACAATGACGTTATTGCGACAAAAATTTTTCCGGTGGTTTTATGAGTGACTTACAGTCTTTAAAATGAAAACTCAATGATGCAATAAAAAAGTTAATTTTTTTCATTTAAGAGGTGCAATTTTCTTGAGTAAAGCCGTTGAGACCTTGTGCGACCTATGTCATTGCATTTGGATTCACACAATTAGGACCAATGAAACATTCAGGCAGAATTTTAATTCATTCGCCAGTCACCGCTGATGGAACTTACAAAAATAAGCTGCCTATATTCGGTGGGGTATACGTCGTACGGACTTGCTATGCGTGTGCTTCTGAGCCGTCTGCGTCGCTCTTTAGGAGTGCAACTGCATTGCGGTTACGTGATCACGAGGCAGCGTGATATCTTGATGTGCAATGGAAACTCCTTTCACTGGTTGTCAGATCAAATTAAATGGAATGGCTCAATTTGCATATTTCCCATTATTCACGGGACATTAATTTTTATCGATTTCAGTATTGGAGGAGGGTGATATGAAATGTTAGATGTCTGTTTTTGGACGCAGAGAAAGAATTTGTGATGAATATTTTGAAGCATGACAATAAGGCCTGGATTCGTGACTATCGCAAATGAAATAATTTGCGTGATTAACGCTTTTAAATATAATTTTTTAGAAGTTTTTTTAAAAATCCTCGTTTGTATCGTAAATACTTATTTTTTCGAATATGATTATGGTTATATCTAATTTTTATTTAATGTGCAAATTCAAAGATAAATAACTTTACTAACTGATAATTTTGTGAATTGTGTGCGAGACTCTTAGTTCGGAAATATTTGTATCTATATATATTTAGTTACTCAGTCCATGTATTGACTATCTCATTGTTATGTAATAACTTTGTCTTTTAGCTTTTAGAATTTTTTCAAGTGGGTTCATCAAAGCAATCATTGTTCAAGGAAATACTTGATAAGTAATTAAATAGTTCACCTATTTTCTTTGATTTATCCACTTTTTTTGATTTTTAATCTCCCTTCATTATTCATACGGATTTATTGCAAGCTCAGTTCATGAATTTATCCATCACTCAGCTATCAGTGTCATATCACTTGACAATGAATTACAATTGTGCCTGAATATTTTACATAAAAGAAGGTACTACATAAAAGCGGATATCTATTTGTCTGTCTGTCTGCTATGCGTTTCCATACTACTACTCGCATTTCAACCTAAGTTATTAAATAAGTGCATCTCATTCTCCCAAACACCGTTTTGCTACTTTCGGGATCGTCTATTGCGTCGTTTTTTCATTAGCTTTTGTTACGAGACGTCATACAACTTCTATGATTGGGCATCCTGCCGGATAGGCACACCTCTTGGCACAATAAAAAACAAAATCTGAGAATCCTGTTGTGCGATTATGAATCCCAAGTTCCAAGTTTCCCACTTCTCTGGGTATTACCTTTCCACAGTAACTCCGGGTGGCCTGCTAGTCCTGCATAAATCTCATGATTTTCCTCCATTTATGAGTCATTGAAAAACTTTCATAATCGTTTCTTGCACCCAGTGTGAAAACTAATCTATTTAGGTAGTATGGGAGTAGTAATACCGCAGATATTCTGTGATGGAAGAGTGGATACTGAAGGAAATTTAAAGTGAGAGATAAAAATAATGTTATGATATCTAGCTAGCAGTGTAATCTCAGCGAACTTCGTGTCGAAGCTCCTATCAGTTTCTGCCCATATTTGATTGCTAATTTGATTGCGGAGCCAAACTCGAGGCTACAATCACATTTGAAAACGATCGCAAGCTTATAGTCAAAACACGTTCTCGTTTTTATGCTTCATAAATATGATTTAGATTGCTCACTGAAATGTCATCTTCATTCTTCAGATTCATTATAACAAGCATATTTCAGCCTTCATTTACAATTCAGTGAGCTCCTTCAACCAAATTAGATTTATTTTATTTAATCACGAATATTTTAAATAACCCTTGCCTTCATCTCGAGAAAATGCTTTCGTAATTAGTGCGTGAATGAAGTTAACATCGAGATAATTAGTACAAATTGGGCCTAGAAACCACGCAACTCTTGATATTTACCACTGTAACGTCTGATGTTTTGTTTGATCTGAGTTGTTATTTTGGTTGTGAGGGGTTTGTTTGGGGAGGGGGGATTGTTGAGTGAGATGTAAAAAGGAGAGGTTTTGTGGAGGATTTTGGATATAATAGAAGGAAATAAAAAGGGTTCTGAAAATTAATAGTCTTACGTTACAGACGTAAGTGTGAGCCCACGTTTTTCTGGCGATGAGGATGGGATGTTTGACACAGGTTTGGAAAAATTAGCCTGAGTGAAATTGAGAAGACGCAGCAGCCGGTTTGAGCGTTGGAACGGTTGCTGGTTCGAGGAGGCGGACTGGAGATGGTATTTGCTTCAAGGAAGGACGCACATTGAGAAGTTGGAGCTGCAAGCAAAGACGACTTGGTGTTTTCCGGAAGAAGTGGAAGTTTAATTCGCTGGTGTGGCGTTTTTGCTTCGGGAAAGGTGAGTACCCTTTTTGCCGGATGGTGTGAGCATACTGGGTGCTGTTTCTGACTTCCTCATTTTAGTGAGTTGTTTAGGTGATAGATTTGCGGAAAAACTTAAACAATGTCGTATTTGGCTAGAGTCCCTAAAGATGTTTTGTGCAAAATCGCATATGAAGTAGGAGCTGATGTGGGGAGGGAAGCTAGAGTCGTAGAGTACAAACAAGCGATACTCAAAAGTAAAGATTATGATGAGGAATTTGTTAAAGAGATGCTGAAGTTTTTGACTGAAGAGAAAAGATTGGAACGAGAGGCAGAAGAGAGAAGATTAGAACGGGAAGCGGAAGAGAGAAGATTGGAACGGGAACGAGAGGCAGAAGAGAGAAGATTAGAACGGGAAGCGGAAGAGAGAAGATTGGAACGGGAAGACGCTGAAAGACAGAAGTTTTCAGTTAGAAATGGAGAAACTAAAATTTTCACAAACCAATTTAAACCGCGAGTGTGATGGATTGGAGACGGAGACCGCTCCGAGGACACTGCCGAAAATAGATATAACTCGACATATGGATAAATTTGATCCTCACGGGGAAAACATTAGTTTATATCTCGAACGTTTTGAAAGGCAGGCAGATAGGGCCGGTATTCCGGAACACCAATTAGTATTTTACTTGACGGGATTACTATCAAACGAGATTAATGATATAATTTCTCGAGAACCTAGGGAAAAAGCTGATAGTTATGAATTTGTGAAAAATTTACTGCTTAAGAAATACAAATTGAGCTCAGAAATGTTCAGACAGTTATTTTACAAGCAGTCCAAATCAAATGGTATGGCGTGGAGTGATGTAGTATATAAAATGACTAATTATTTCCAAGGATGGATTGACGGGATGGATATAATTTCTTTTGAGGAGTTAAAAGGACTGATGGTGACTGATCAGATGAAAAGAAAAGTACCCATAGAGGTGCGAGATCTCCTGATAGACGAATGGCCAAATTTTAAGGATCCGAATGTATTGGCTGAGAAGTTGGATAGTTTTGATGCTATTAGAGAAAGCATGGGACGGAAAACCACGGATCATTACATTAAGGATCAACGAAATAAAAGGATCCAGTTTACAAAGCCGAAGACTGTTTTTGTAAATTCTGATGAAGAAAGGCGTGACTTGGCTATGGAAAAGATGCCTAAATCATCGTCTTCGGGACTTAATTTCGAAAAGAGGTTTCAACCCAAGTGCTACGGGTGTGGTTCCACTCAACATTTTCTCGCAAATTGCCCAAAGAAAAAAACGAAGAAAAAGAATTCGTTGGTTCTTTAAAAATTGAAAATAATAAAAATATGTTTGGCAAATACTTGACAGAGGGAATGGTAAATGGGTATTCAATGAAGATATTACGAGATACAGGTGCAACAATCGATGTAGTGGCTCAGAAGTATGTTACCCCACACATGTATACAGGAGAAACTGTTTGGATACAGCAAGCTTTAGAAGTACGCGATCGTTTTCTTCCTATAGCAGAAGTAGAAGTAATTGGAGAGTTCGGTCGAGTATTTGGGAAGGCTGTGGTAGTACAGAATGATTTGGATCGCGGTGTATATATTTTGGGAAATACCACCGCAGAATTAATTGAAAAATGTCAATTAGAGCAACAAGAAAAACATTGGATAAATACGGTGCAGACTCGAGCGGCAAAGAGAAGAGGTGAAAGACAAAGTAGATTCCAACCCAGAAGTTCCAGTGGCGGTCGCGATCGTGACAGGGGAGGAAGGAGAGCTCCCGCAGATAGAAGAATTTACATCTCCAACATTCCTTATGAATTCCGCTGGCAGGAGTTGAAGGACCTCTTTAGAACAGAAGTTGGTGAAGTTGCTTATGTGGAGCTGTTTAGTGATGATGGAGAAAAACCTAGAGGGTGTGGTATCGTTGAGTTTGAAAATGCAGAATCTGTTAAGAAGGCAGTTGAGAAAATGCATAGGTGGGAGTTGAAAGGAAGAAAACTTGTTGTTAAGGAGGATTTTGATATTGAGAGGGACAAGTATGGCAGGCCAATGAAGGGAGGTTCCAGTGGTGGTGGTGGGGGTAGAGGAAATGCTGGTATGAGTGGAGGAAGTAGTCGCCCCAGAGATGAACCACGGTTTAGCTGGCAGGCACCAGCACCTACCTCACCTGCAATTCAGAACAAGTGGGGCAATACGTATGGACTGAGCCCACAGTTTTTAGAATGCCTGGGAATAAATGGACCCCTAGTCAGTAGATTGTTTGTTGCCAATTTGGACTACAAAGTTGATGAAAAGAAATTGAGGGATGTCTTCCGTCTCGCTGGTAAAGTCACTAATGCAAAACTTAACAGAGACAAAGATGGAAAGAGTCGTGGACATGGTGTGGTGAAATTTGAGCATCCAGTTGAAGCTGTGCAAGCAATATCTATGCTTCATAATCAGCTGTTGTATGATAGAAAAATTACAGTGAGAATGGACCGTGTGAATGAAAAGACTGAAGGCTTGCCCTCAAAGTTACCTGATGGTCTACGTGGAATTGGTATGGGTCTGGGTGCTGGTGGAAACCCTCTACTTGATGTTTCTCGTGCTGCAGTGTTGCCAAGTGTGGTGTCCCCATCATTAGGATTGAATAGTACTGGTCGGTTTGCTGATAGTCCACCTCTTCCAAGGAGATCAGCCCTTGGCTATAGCAGTGGAGCTGTTGCCCTGTCAGGTGGGCTGTCTGTGGGAGTGGGCAGTCTTGGAGCTTTGGCCGGTGGAGGTGACATTGGCAGTATTGGAGGCAGTTTGGGATGCAGCCTTGGGGCTGGTCTAGCCGGGGTCAGCTCATAAGAACGCGGATGCGCTAAGCAGGGCGATGAGCGACATCAAATAGATTGGAAGTCGGTAAGTGTTCGGGTGTGGCACCATCTGGCAAGGGGTACTCCAACGGCATCGCAATAAAATTTTGTCCAGTGATTGAAGCATTAAAACATTTATGGACAAAATTCTTAAAGGGTGGAGGAAAGACTGAAACGTCTGATGTTTTGTTTGATCTGAGTTGTTATTTTGGTTGTGAGGGGTTTGTTTGGGGAGGGGGGATTGTTGAGTGAGATGTAAAAAGGAGAGGTTTTGTGGAGGATTTTGGAGAGAATAGAAGGAAATAAAAAGGGTTCTGAAAATTAATAGTCTTACGTTACACCACGTTAATTATTACATAGCCTCTTTAATATGTGTTACATACCACTTATTAAGAAATAATATTGCCTAGGGTATGCAATTTATCATCATATTGTCAGTAATTTATAGATTAATTAAAAAGATTCGAGTAAATCTTAATTTAAGTTAAAGTAGCCGTCTGGAAAATGATATTATATTACCAGTTCAATATTATAATGAATGCAATTCGGGACCCCAGAAGCAAGATGCCGCGAACCTTAAATTAGAAGATAAGATTTGTACTTGATTTATATTTGAAAACAGCTTACATTAATGGATTTTATTAACATAATAGCTACAACATGGAATGTAATACGATATTTTTCGAAAATATTCTCCATTTTTCCCAATGTAATATGCGAGAAACATCATAATTACGTTCGTATGTGCCATAATTTACCGAATCATTAACAAAATGATTTTCTATTAATATAAATGAACTGATACTGCCTATGTTTTTCAAACTTACCGTTCAGCTAAGGTACTTTGAGAAAAGAAGCATAGATCTGTCATGTGAATAGGAATATCTTACAAATAAATCAAAATGTACATTATTATCTTGAAAATCTATTTAATAACACAATATTTCAGTACACCCTTGTCTCAAATATTAAAATATTACCTCGGATATAAGCATTAATTTCTCATATTTGTTATGGAGGTGTATATGAGCCGGAGTGTCTGCAGTTTACCGAGTTTTAAACAAGCAATTCTTTAGAAAATTTAATGCGAAGGATGATGAAACCGTTTCAGGGTAAAGGCAATTCATGATTTATCATTAAAGCAGTGTTATTGTATTGATTGTGATACCTTATTTAGTTTTAGTTTAGTTAAATACACCAACTGATGAGGTTCGCCATGAAAAAATATTTGACTAAGCCGGGATTCGAACCCGGATCTCCCGATTGCCGGTCAGGTGTGTTAGCCAGTTTGCCACAGTGTGGACTTGTGACGTCCACAGCTTGTTTGGTAAAATCCCTCCCGAAGATCTCTCTAAGGAAATGGCTTAGTAGTGTAACTGGCTAACACATCTGACCGGTAATCCGGGAGATCCGGGTTTGAATCCCGTCTAAGTCAAATATTTTTTATGGCGAACTTCATCCGTTGGTGTATTTAACTTTGCACCCGTGCGCGTGACTGCGTACAAAGTCACTTGTTCCTGCAGTGCTTTATATTAGATACCAGTTAACACTTTCAGCCCGTAGGTAAATATTTTAACTTTGCCCGCATCCGAAAATTTTTTATTAGCGTTGTCGGCCGCCATCTTTAGATGGCGCTCGGTCTCAAAGTGAGAACCTAAGAGGACTCGGTTCACTGACGAAACCGTTGTCAGTACCTATATTCATTACTGGACTTGGTGTGTACCAAAAAATGAAAATCATCATTCCCTACGTGGAAACGTGAGAGGGAAATGTTAAAAATTGATATTTTTCAAAATTATAATCATGTAATTTTTGCTTAATTACTTCCACCATGATGATTATGAAACTCATTTTGAAAAGGGTGATACCCGTATATGTTTAAATGCACGCATGAATTCAAAATTTCCGCTATTTTCCGCTGTGCTATACGTGAGAGACTTTAAAAATTGCGTTTCTGCATGCCATAATTTACTTTGGCTTACGCAAGTGCATTATTTCATGCTGATATCATACTAATATTTACTTTATGTTGTAATATAATATTAACTCAAAAATAAAAGCGTTGCATTACGTAATTGTGTGTTCGATGGTTTTTATTCATTAACTCTGTGTGCCGTTATATGTTGCAAATTAATTGTACAAAAAATTTAGATATTATAGGAGCTCAATACACCAGGATATAAAACAACAGTTATTTAATGCATTTTATAAAAGGCTTATGCCCGTATTTTAATAAAAAAATTAATGAAAGTAATAAACTAAAGACTTGTTAGGCGGGTGTAGTGGCTTCTGTTACGACTCGTTTGGGAAGTGGGCAGGCGAGGGTTTGACCGCTAGAAGGCGGTGTGATCGCCACTCAAGAATTAATCGATTCTCGATAAACCTCAGACTCAAGGTCGACCATCCCCTCCACAGCGGAGCTGGATGTAGCCATATTACATATTAATGCTCTTGCTTACATTCCGCCGCTTCTGTCTTCCGTTTTCACTTTTTAGGAAGCGGCGCGTTCCGGGTGTATTTTGTTTTCATTTCCACTCTCTTACTCCCAGGTGGCTCTGCCCATCCACTCTGATTTCGTCCCTCGCATGTTGGATGCGTCGACGCGTGTTCGTGCATTTGCCCAACGGGACCGCTAATCGAGTTACGGCGAGGTGTGTTTTTTTTTGTGACCACGGTGGCTCCTCCGTGGAGGGAAATTTGTTATATCTTTTTCGTTCGTGCCCCAATGGTGGGTCGGTTTTTATTCGCTTAAAAATTTTGAGATGGCAGCTTAGGGAATAAGTAAAACAACCTCTGCAATAAATAAGGTAAATTATGTTACGCTTGCTATGAAATGATCCGTGCGAAATATCCCTGTCAATCATACTTAATGTTTTAATTTACAAGGCTTTGGCCCTTGGTGTAATAAAGGGATGGAGCCCTTCTTCCAACGCCCTAATATGCTGAAATAAGCTATTAAGCGCTGTATTTGAAGTGAAAAGACGTTATTTATCCGATAATGGTGCTATAATTAGTTCATATAGCTGGAAAAGTGTTAACTCAAAAATATGAGCGTTGAATTACGTAATTCTGAGTTTGATATTTTTTTTAACTTTATGAAAGCCGTTTGAGGTATCATTTTTTTATATCTTTAGATACAATACAAGCAATATATTTGTTTAAAATCTCTGGTCGTGTACATACTATCAGTCAAAAAAGTTTCCCCGCAATTTGAATGGTGCACTTATTCTATTGGGAAAAGTTTGACTTTATCTGTTATTGTATATTGCTGAAGATCTATTAATTTAATATCAGAATAACTTGCCTTGCCTTCTCCTTGCCTTGCCTACTCTTCTATTATGTTGTTACTTGCACGGAATATTTACATAGATCTAGCGTGAGTACCCGTTAAGATTCTATAATGGAAAAGAGACTAAGCTTGTTAAAATAAACAAATTAATAAAATGAGTAATGCCCTCAGAATTTAATTCATTAGCTTGCTAATTATTTGTCAAGTAGTGGCTAAAATGCTCATAAACATATTCAGCATCATTGGTTTCTATTCAACGACACCTTTGTTGGAAAGAGAAATATTTAGTGACTTTTACCTTGCATGCACAATTTCTCAGAAAATTAATAATTCAGAAACAAATTGATTAAGCAAATAAGATGGAAAAGTTCTATGACTCAGTATATGTTTCGTTGGCCTCGGTGGCGGTGGTGGTGTCGTCTGGATTCTCAACAATTTATCCTCTCCACTTAACTCTAGTCCTTATCCTCGAGATTATGCTCAGCAAGGGCCCAGAAGGGATATTTCTCTTAATTGAAGGAGAAGTTTACATCGTCCTTTCAGTAGCAGAGTACCTCAAGTCCCTTAACCCACTCTAAAGGATTTGAACTAGAGCAAAAAGATTTTAATCCTTGCTTTGCGAACCGGTGAATGCAAAGAGAACACGTGGTTGGATAATTTATAGCCGTTACCTAAAAAAAATGAAGCAAAAGAGTTAAAGGAAGAATTTTTTAAAGTTCATTATTTATACTAAATGGAGCAATTCGCAAGACAAATATTCCGAGAAACTCTAGATGGGACCAAATTGATCTTATAACATCTGGATGTTCTCAAAATGGTTTTTCCGTCCTCCCTGACGATGGGATAAGCCCTCAAAAACCGAAGGTAGCGGGTTCCAATTTCGCGTGGACATCGAGGTATTGTGTGCCTTGGTCTCTACAAGAATGAAAGTATTAGAGGGAACCTGTTAGCATTCCATACATTTTTACTATCAGTCGTATATTTGATATTTGGACAACATTTTACATAATGCTCGTTAAATATAACTTAAGAATCATCGTAATATTATACTTTGGGCCCGTGATCAGAGTACTTTTTGAGTTGCAAGCAAATTAATGATGCATTTAAAATGAAATCTGGCTAGCTATCATGGCTGCCGATGTTTCTACAGCCCTGAAGATGGAGTACGACTCGTACCCCGAAACGTCGGCAGCCATGAAGGAGATTACCCAGTGGAGAACTCGAATAGCCTTCACTACCAGCATACGCCGGGAAATCATCCGATCTTTATTCATATCATATGGAGTTTATTCTCTATAGAATTATGTAAATATTTTAACTCAATGGATTTTCTGCAATATTGCAAAGGATTTTATTAATTGTTTCCTTAACATGTGCATCATATGAAAAAATATTTATTTTGGTTGTGGTAGTCGCATACCTACGGCCTTAATAGTAACTATTTAAAGCATTGTCACGCTCAAAGATTATTAGTTGTGATTCGCGTCGTCGCGATATAAGCTTTCGTTACTATGTTAAAACTCCGTCCAGTTCCGGATTTTTTTCCAGAGACAAGCTCTCTGTTTATTCCCTTCACTTTCCTGACCTCCCCCCGTGGTCGGGGCGTTATTTCGGAGCAAAAAATTAACTAAGCACCTCTCGGAGACCGGAGAAAGCCGTGCGGGGATTTTTTTTTTATTCCAGGGCTGCATAACAATAATAAAGGAGTCTTTATGATGGCTCCCCGGACGAAAATATTGGAGCTAATCCGAGGGCTATACGGGGGTACTCGGAAATCCCGGCCTTTCCCTGCAGTGTTGGTGGGTTGGACGATTAGACCGAAGTCGACAAGCGTGGTCGGCATTACAATCTTCTCGATCTCGCTGCCGCTTTTTGGATGTGTCCCAATGGAAGCACATTTGGCATTCTGGTTCAGTGGGCATGCATAAAAAATTATGGAAAGGAAAAAGTGGGGAGAAATTAAGTATCTTGTTGGACATGCCTTAAAGCTGAAATCCCCTTGTACGTGAGGGAAATACCCTTGATTTGATGTGGTCGTGTCGGATAATTTTTTCTGCTTTCATTTAGTTTGATTTGATAGCTTTTAACTGACTTTAGTTTTTCAAGTTGACGGCATTTTTTTCGGCAGTAGCCCTTTCATTCATTCCTCCAATTATCAAAGGTCAATGTACATGAATGATGATTATATGATAAAAATCGTGATAGAATAGTTGGAAAAGTGCTTTCATATCTCATTAGCGGGGAAAAAATTAAGTGATCGTGTCACTTATCAGCGGAGTAGCTCATCGATTCCCTACGGAAATATAATAGCTTTTATATTTGTTTAGCGTTCAAATCAATTGCATCGGCTCATCAAAATGAAATGTCGCATTAGCTATATTCGAAATGTTATCAGTGTGTGAAAAATACGTAAATTTTGGTTCAAACGAGTAGAAGCCTAAAAAATCAAACGCAAATAGGTATGTAAATCCATTACTTTCTTCGGAAAAATCCTGCAATCATAGCCAATAAATGAATAAAATTAACTTAGACGAATAATATAATTAACATCGTGCATAACTGCTCCTGTGAGCTTCCTTCAAGTATTATACATAAAGGACAAATAAATAAGTAAAGACTCAAGACTTAAATTTACACCAAAATGGGCCTTTTATAAAAATAAAAATAAACCAATAGAAATTTTTTAAGATTATTATTACTTACCCAAAATTTTATCTCTATCAGAGTAAATTTATGTGGAATCGAGCGACTAAACAAGCTGTAAAACGTCATTTATTGTATACTTATCAAATATGACGACTATAGAAACGTCTTACTAAGACCATCGATAGCATTAAATTTATCCGGATCTGTTGGTTTGTCTTACAAGCAGACCTCCTTTGCATGTGAATGCAATTCGGAAACCATTTTAAGGTACGTGATAAAGGAGTGCTTCCAGGTAATTGATCAATGCTTGTTTCATGTGTCGACCATGTCAGTACGTGTGTGATATGTCTCGTAAAACTCATCGACGATGTTAGCCATTGCAGTCAGTCTGTCTCGAAGTCTGATGTGTTTATTGCGTGTAATCTGTGCTCCTATCCCTTTTGGCCCTGACTCGGGTTCGGGAGAAATAATGTCCGTTTCGATCGTATCAAGGACTCCTTTTACTTCAGTCCGGATGTTAAAGCAATGATTTACGAGGGAACGCAGGAAAGCGGTCGTTAATGTGGTGGCCAACAGAATGCATTTTTCCCCCGAGTCCGCTACCCCAAATTTCGAACCATACTTCCTTAATATACCTCAGGAAGATATTTACTGTTGTTTTATTTTCGGTTACAATTGTAATCGTGTGTTATGATACTGTTAAAGATGTAGGGAAAAGGGGATTGCCTGCCATTCCTCTTCAAGTGGTCTACAGCGTAATTAATTTTTTATCAGAGATACCCGATGGTAATTTTGCTGTATAATGTGGGAGGGGGTGAATTAGATGAATGAATGGAGTTAATTTATCGGGAAAGGTTTTAGAGTTTTACCATAGTGAAATGAAATATTACAAAATTTGGCGATCATATCTATAAATTTAGGAGCTTTTGGCAAAAGGACTATTTTGTTTGCTAATGCATCCCTGTTTCCGTAAATGAAATTTAAACTTCCCAAACATTAAATAAAATCAAGGTGATTATTCTTCTGCGTTAAATATTTTTTGCAAATCATGTTGACTACTCTCTTATTCTACTGTTTTATAACCCACGTTCCTCTACCCCCCACATTTAAATAGGAGGGGTTAGTCACTTGCGGGATATGGTTACGTATGGGCCCATGCATGTATATCATTTAAGGTTATATCGTCAGTGTATCAAAAGGCAATTTTTATGATAAAGGAAATGTTGTTTTCTTAAAATATTATAATAGGTTCTCAAATGTTGCAACATTGAAGATTATTCCATCATTTTTTTCCATTATAATAAAATATTCCGTTTAATTAAAAGACTTTCATGGGCAATTAGAAACTGTTGAATGGAGTAGTGAAGGTGATCAGTCAATTAGGGCGTTTATTAAAAAGGTCCGCTAATGGGTTGGTTTTGTATAGTCTTACGATTTTGGGTCTGCCACAGCCATTACCAATACAATAACTATTTACTGTTACGAAGGCTTTGATACTTCTGGATTTATTCGTGTTTAGGCTAAGTTTTTTTCACGAAATATCTTCGTGTACAACTTATTCAGTCCACCTTTCCAATTTACAATTTAAATATTTTTAGCATAATGATTATGCGAGAGAACAAACAATACTTAAAGAAAAAAATATCGATCTTGTAAAATTTCCCTCCTCGTGAAATATCCTTACATTTCCATGAAAAGAGGTGCACCACTTTGTAATATTGAGAGGGCTCGCGAATTATTTCAGTTATAAACTATCAAAGGAGTCCTCTCTGTGTTAAAGGATACGGTTTAGGTCGAGTATAATTTTCTTCTTTTGAAGTCTTACTACTTTTACATTGGTACAGGGGCCCATTCCCCTTCAGGGCCAAGTGCAGGGTGTGGGTTGAAATGGAACGAAAAACAAAAAAGAAAAGAATCGCGGCCCGCTCGGCGTAACACCTCCCTTGTCTCCTGTTCCCGCCGCGCGCGGTGTAGGTCGGGAAGACCCTGGGGCGCCTGCTGGGAAAAAATCATTGTTGTGGCCCTTTGCCTCGCAAATTCCGAGACAGGAGATGCCGGGCGTCGGATATTTTTTGTTCACCTCTGAAAATTTTCAAAGAAAAAAGGAAACCGCACCATCTCTTTCCAGCTGCTGAACTAAAAAATAGGCATGCAGCCTCGTTCAGCTTAACTTGAGACTTTATGTGACTTAGGAGTTGAGAATTTGCGAGTATTCTGCGTTAGCTCACCACTACTTATGGCAGCGTTACTATATCTTATTCACGTTTCTCGAATTTGTTAAACGGAGATACTCGTGGCTCTTGGGAATCGGGTTGATGTGGTGTCTAGAGTGATGGATTCCCATCCAGTTTAGCTGGGTTCAAATCCCGACGGTGGTAGAGATTATTCAGATCCAGCCCGTATTAAATGCCTTGTGGAGGGGCATTTAAATGTAGCACTCCGTCCGTCGGATGGGTCGCTAAGCCGTGGTCCCCTTGGCGCTTTCCGTCAAGAGCAAGCTAGTGCCGACGTTGGGTTTTTCTCCACTCTACTCCCTTACTCTTGCCCCATGGTTCAAATGATCTTAACTGTCGGTCGCCTCCTCCATATACTATACCAACATACCACTGGCTCTTGAGACAAAATGGTTTTTACAAATTTAATTATGAAATTCATCGTGTGTTATTTATTTCCATTTTCTGTGGGAGGATTTATTTTTACTCTCGCCTTCTATCTTTTGGATAATTTTAAATTCTTTTGTTGGGTAAAGAATAATGTGCACAGATTTATATATTGCCCTATGAAGCTAGAAGTATCAAGAAAGTAGGCAATATGTTGGCTTTGACATTCGAAGGCAAATAAAATTTCACAACTATCATTTTGCCTTCATTCTTAATGTAAATAGTTTTTTAATATTTATATCATGCAAATAATTTGAATATAACTCTTCAATGTTAGACAAAACTAAAACTTTTATGGAATTTTATGACGTCGTATTTTCTGTGTTTCAGATTTTCTGTACACCTCACATATTTCATTTGGATCCAAGTCAGTATTAGCATGAATAATTTTTCTGATGATCTGAAATTAATGCTCCCGAACTACCTAGGTGTATTTTGGAAGTATAAACGTTTTATTTTCGGATAGAATTTAATATGGCACCGAGTTAGTTGTTTTGATAGCAAGCCAGCATCCATATCTAGACTGAATTACCGGTGGTAAACTTTTTTCAGCTAATAATAAGCTTTCAATATGAATTCTGTTCACTCCCAATTTCTCCATATTTCCGGTGCAACCGCGTCGGTTTGTTGGTGATGACAACAGTTTCGCTGGCACTGCTGCCAGCGTCTTGTGACCGGCATCATCTTCGACCTGAAGACGCTGGCAGCAGTGCCAGCGAAACTGTTGTCATCACCAACAAACCGACGCGGTTGCACCGGAAATATGGAGAAATTGGAACCTGAACACCGCGGAAATCTACGTAGTCACTCTGTTCACTCCCTTTATTTTCCACGTTGTGGCGGATGGTTTGGTACGATTTTTTTAAAATAAAAATCAAAATTCTTCTAGTTTTTTTGCTTCCCTTTTGAATGGGTAACGTTACTGAATTATAACTTCAGGAAAGGATTTCAACGAATCTGAACTGCAGTCAACCCCGGAAGTGAATGCAATATACTTAACGGGTAAACATTTGACGGCCGTAAAATTTCGAAGCTTTAATTGAGGATATTTTAACAAAGCTAATTGAGAGATGGAATAGGTATGTCGGGAGTAGTCGAGCTCTCCGAAGTGGTAGACGGTATGGATTTCCCGAGAGCCCTTGAATGTACCAACGCTCTGCATGCACTGTGGGATCTTTCACCCCATACAGCAGCACTTCATTAAACCTTTTAAATGCGATGCACGGAGTGAAGCAGCATTATTTTGGCGGGTGAACTCGCTGCATTCCCCCCCTGCGAATGTGACAGTAATGGGTCGTAAGCAGGTCATGCTTTTTTGAAATCGGGGCCCGGATTTCTCGTAATTGACCCTCATCTCGCCGTTCGCCTCCGCTGTGCGAGGAGTAATGTGTGTTCTCCCTGAAAATGTGAGTTACACATGGGTTTTCTGCCAATAATGAAATGATTGGCGTCGGAATTTTACCTCTTTGAAAAAAATCAAACTTTTTGATCGTTTTATTTTACCCTTAATACTCTGTGATCACGCATTAATGTTATATCTCAATGGCTTCATCGACTCCATTAATGAATCTCCCCAAAGTATTCATGAATAATATTTTGTAATATAAATTTAGCATTGTTGGTGGAAATTTAACTTTTTCCCTCCATTCTACCGACAAACATGTATAGTTTAATGACAATATAATTATACATAATAATTCACTTCAAAACGCAATCAGAGTGTGAAATATACTGTGAAATTTGTGGCGAAATTGTTAAATTGCGTATAAAAGTAGAAAAAAATGTAATAGACAATTAGCTGCTTAAATGATCAATGTCGATTTTTCACCCATTGTAATTAATTACTATCTGTTATCGTGCGTATTTCCGAACCAATTTTTCATTTCCAATGTATCTCATTTCACTAAGGGGCGTAAAATGCGTCAAATATAATAACGGTATTATTTCAACTAAGCTCAGTAAATTTTCATTTAATCATTGGAGGGGCATGATTTGATTATCTTTCGAGTGCGTTATTTTCCAAGCTTATAATGGGGAAATGTTTTTCACGCGTTTCAGTCCGAGATATTGTAATGGGTCTGATCGACTGCCTGCGGCGATAGCATTTGTTTTTGAATTATTTAACTATTGTTGATTCTTTAACGTTGAATTTTATTCTCTCGAGAAGGTGTAATAGGCATTTCAAAAGAAGGTGTTTATTTGGATCACATGTGCCAACTTTTTCCATTTCTCTCTATTATCTATCTCTCAGAATTATTGGTTTCCATGTTAGCCTTGACATTTGCTTACCTAGAAGCTACATAAAGTCAATGAGTAGAAGAAAATGACAAGAAGTTTGAAACCATGGTCGGACGTTAAGTGTCATAGAAAATAGTGTGGAAATTACCATTTGTGTTTAAATCATGGATACAGCATTATTCTTCAAAATTAAGCCTGAAACGATTTTATAGTTTTTTATGCATTTACTCTGAACCCACTGCCCACCAATGCTACCCAATAGATTTTCCCAGTCAACATATAAATTTGGCATATAAATGGGTAAACAAATGTCGTCACTCGTATCGCTGGCGGACAGAGGGCTAGGATATCACGGATAAATAATCCGTAACTATTGCTGTTTACCAACATCATACTCGCGATGGCGTGATATGTCAAACTCATTACATCCCATGTGCTATTCCCTGCAATTGGAAGTATTGCATTGTGAAGTTTGAGAAAAACTGATTTCTCTGCCTTCATCGGTCGTCTGCGAACATTTTTGGAAACCGAAAATTACGTCAAGCCAACACGTGACGGACTGCAGCCTCCTCTATGTAATCTTCTTGCCACAGTCACCGCATTGTTCTTTTCTCATTCCTTTAACGAGCTCAGGAAATGGAATGAGTCACCTCACACATTTGACATGCATTTCGTCATCACTGGGAGCTCAGCGCGTCTTTTCTGCTAATATGACTCGAGGCTGGAGGCTTCCTTCTTTTCATTCAAGTTACCAATGAATAATTATGTCTTAGGGGAAAAAATAATCAGAAAATATAATTATAGAAAAAATTCAATATTTTTTATTTATCATTCGTCGTGTTTTTTTGAACGATGTGCTAAAAAAATTGTTTTAAATGCTTAATGAGTCCTAAGTAGCGGTTGCTTAGAAACTTTGATGACTGTTACGTACAAATTTACCGAAGTAACCAAATATTACCAACAACAAAGAACGTTATATAAGAAAATTTTCGGGGTAACTATCCCCATAAAGACGTACATAGAAGCAGGCTTACTAATTTTAAACAGTTGACAATCGAAACTTGGACGTTCTGGCCGTTAGTCAATCATTTAAAAGGTGATGGACCTTGAAAAAGACCTTGTTATTTGTGGAATATACTAATTAAATTTCTATTACAGCTACCCTCATTTTTGTAATCTACCATCACTGAATGGAATTACTGCATATTTCGTGTTATCTGATGCTAAAACTGAGTTCAGTAATTCTGTACTGATGACTTGAGTTTTAATGAAAAATAGTTAGTTACACTAGTCAGGTAATGATGGTACCTGTCATTTATTTTGAGCTGTTATTTCTATCGCGCATCGATTTAAATGTGAGAATATTTCCCTCTTCAGCTGTAACATATCCAGACATAATTTCGCATTGGAGTTGTATGGCTACCCATTTTCAAAATATTTGCCAGTGTCATCAAATTGATGCGTATCCATCAACTAATTCGGGTACATAGTGTATAGTCATGGCCGATGGAAAAATTCTAGTGATACTTTCTGGAAATAATGGTTTTTGTTAATGAAGGTTTCTGCAATAAAATGTGTGCATTATGAAATTCAGTGGAATTGATATGTCAGGTAATGGGAAGAGGGAAAATGAGTCGGATAATTTTTCGGAATTGACAAATCTCCAGAAAATGCACACGTGTGCTAATGAAGGTTACAAAGAATGGAGCGTAATTTTCAATGGAATTATTGTGGAATTTGCGCTCACTGAATTCAAATACTTTTTTTTTGAGTGAATCGTAAATTTTCTTAATTTAAAGTTCTCTTTTTATAGAAACTGATATTTTACTGCTTTTTTCATAATTTCTTTTCCCTTGACTATATTTTCCTCGCAGTGATCACAAATATTGGAATAAGGGTCTTCACATTTCGCTAGTTTACATTCCACTCCAATGCTTTTATATCTAGTGAAAAAATGTTTTAACTCGAAGAGAGAAGGGGAGAGTTTCCCTGAAAATTGTACAAGTAACTTTTATCTATCTGAGTTTATTTGAGTACACCAACTCTCAATTTCATCATCTAGTTTCCATGCCCTCCGCATGAAAAACTCGGGCTAGGATTAACTTCCATCTTAAAATACTCTCTCAAATGGTTTCACAGGAAGCAATCTTCACGTCAAATGAAGCTCCTTTTAGCTTTTAGTGCTTGCAGCCGAGTTTGTGTGCTATCTATTCCTGTCGTTCATATTGAATATTACATAGGAGACTACTTGGCGCAGGTACCGAGTTAAAGATATTAAATGGGGCTGCAATAATGGAATAGCGTCCTCAAACGGGGTCTCCAAAAGCTCTAGGGATGGTAGCGGCGCGGGAAAAATATTGCTTTGATGCTATAGAGCTCCGTTTAATTTCTGGGAGAACTTTGCGTTCAGGGATCCAAAAGTATGCGGTGATATGCGCTCAAGAGATAACGGGAAAAATTATCTCCCGGTAAACGTTGGGACGTACCTTATATAGTCTAGACTTGCGGAGGCAACAGACCTACTATGGTAAAGCCTGGAACCCTTGCATAAGAAATTGCTCTTGATAAAAGGTACCACAGTATTTTAGTCTCAAAATGCACTATCATTTTCGGCCCTTTGAACTTAATTACCTACCGTTTTCATACCGTAAGTGTTGCATTCTTTACAGCTCTTAAATGTAGCTTTCTACATTGGCTTTTCAAATAAAATGAATCAGGGAAGGCGTTATTAAATAATTGATCCAAATCTGAGTTATAGTTGTTAAGTATATAGTATTAAATAATTCATCCAAAGCTGAGTTTGAGAATTAGAATTCAAACGCAATATTCTTGTAGGAATTTATTATTGCTATTTTTGTCGTTTGATGACTATCAAAAGTTTTCTGTTCCACTCGTGTTCATTTTTTATTCTATTTCGATTGTGAATGTGTGTCATTATTTGATTTTTATGCTTATTTTTTCTTGAAAGTGTAAATTACTGGTTTCTACTATATTTTTACGTTGTGATGTGCCTTTATTGGACTATTTACTTTAGAAGGAAACCTTTGACCGTGTTCTTTTCCTCTCTTTTCTCAGGTGAGTCATCTGCATATGCAGTACGTGCAGCGAGACAAAATATGCGCCTTCCCTTGGGTGAGATTGATTTTCCTTAAATTATTTTTATCCCTCAAGAGAACGAGGGCAATTTCTCTTTGATCGTGCGGATTTTGAAAGATGATCCGGGTAAGCTTTCCCTGGTAAATATCTTGTGCAAATTGTTATATAATGTTTTTGAATAATTTTAGTGACTTATTCTTCTCATGTGATGCCAATTTGCCGGCCTCGTTGGTGCCGGGGTAAAGTCCTCGACTGCTAACCTAGAGGTGGCCGGTTCGAATCCCGCCTGGGTGGTTTGACCAACATCCAGGGCATGGATGTATGTGATTGTCCAACAATTTAATTGTAAGAGAGGACTATCTAGTCTTAAATTCGCTTGTGAAATAAAGACGACAGTATTATTATTTAAAAAAAAATATATTTTCACAGCATTTTTGCTGGTTTTAGGCGAGGTACGGGTATCACCAAGTACTCTCGTTTCTTTACTCTGTGTTGAAAAATTTTCTGACAATCCGGCAAGTATTTAAAATTGCTGCTTTTTGTATTGTAATAAACTACTTACTAAAAAAGTACTTCATACTTTTCCATTTTGTTGGTGTAGGCTGTTATTATGCGAATTAGATACGGCAATGTCTATCAAGTAAGTTTCATTGTGAGTTTTATCTTGCACTACTAGATCAGGTCTATTGCTGTGGACTGTTTTATCGGTAATAATTAAACGGTCATTTATTATTATAAACTGTTATTATTATTAATATCTATTTAATTATAAGTTCTGATGGAAAGAAGATAATAAACCCGTTTTTCCATTAGAATTTGTGTTAAGATTTTCTAATCTTATGCCTACGGATGAATAAAAGTCCTCACACAGAATTTCATGCGATTTGAACTCCGTTATTATAATTACCTCTCAGCGCCTATTGACAGTTTTGATATTTGCAAAGAATTACTTCGATATTGCAATTTTATACGAGGAAGACGATAATACCACAAAATTACTAATTGAAATGGGGAGAGAGACATTCAGTGCCTTGAACATTTATTTTCACGGACGAATGGTTAGCCGGTAAATTTAAAATATTCTGCAGTTAATGAAACATGGTGAATAAATATGTTACCACGCCTACGAGAGTCTTCAAATCCCCGTGATACATTTTAAGTTATATTTAACCAGTATTACTGATCAAAAAAATGTACTAATGATTCAAATATTCGAAATGTTAAATCCTACAATGACAAGCGAGAAATAGTACGCATTTGTTAGCACTGTGTATTCTCCCACGTCCGTAGTTGAAGGTATAAGATTAAAATTGTCAGTCTCGTACATTTGTAAATGCATGAATGTTGCAAGAATTAAATTGAATATATTGAATAGCGAGTGATGGTCTTCAGGAAATATAATTGCTAATGCCTCGACGATACTTGAAAAATGTTC
The DNA here is from genome assembly GCF_921293095.1 of Ischnura elegans. NCBI lineage: Eukaryota > Metazoa > Arthropoda > Insecta > Odonata > Coenagrionidae > Ischnura > Ischnura elegans. The sequence goes on from NC_060256.1 coordinate 15,421,636, forward strand.
CGAATATGTAGTCGCAATATTACGTGTTTTTCTAGCTTTAAAAGAAATGAAAAATTCAAATGCCATTGTAGTCTATTATTAATAAGCATTGATGCTAGGGATGTGCGAGTACTCAAAATTTCGAGTCCGACCAGTCGAGTAGTTGGTACTCGACTCGAATGTTTCGAGTAGAACAGTGGCGCCGACTCCATGGGGCCTGAGGGGGCCCGGGCCCCCTCAAAGATTCGTTTGGGGGGGCGGAGCCCCCTCAATAATTCAAGAAAATAATTTAGTTATATTATGCTTTGTGAAATCACAAAAATATATTGGTATTTTTTATTTCCCATGCTTGACGATAGTTACCTTTTAAAATAAATTCAGCAAGGTGTTAAAACAAATACATTCGGTAGTAAGCAGGTTAACTGAAAACAAATGGTGTGAATCATTATAGTGTTTCGGTGCTGCGACACACTTTGAATTTAACCTCTCCCCGGGGCAAGACCTCCGATATGGGCCCCCCCAATATTTTTTATAAGTCGGCGCCCCTGGAGTAGAATAACGAATGTGAAGTCGAGTCGAGTAGTTTCTGTTGCAGAGCTTTCAAGGCCAGTAAGCCGGTGATTAATTTACGTATGTAATCTTTATTACTATTGTGCAAATGCCTTTACTCAAGGCTCTTCCAACCCGTTTCGAATCACACATTATTATATTTTGGGCATATTACTAGGGGTTAATTAATTTAGACTGAGCTTCAACTGTTCAAGACACAGAATTTCCATTCATCTCCTAATGCTGACACAATGTTCCTCATTATTTTTTTCCTTTTTACATCAGAATGAGCATTCAGAATAGAATGTATGCAAAGTGATTGTAAAAAAGAGAATGTGCTGGAGCATGCATTGTTGAATTGCCTGGTCCAGAAATTACCATGGCTCGACTCGTCTCGATACTCGCGAGTACTTTTCAACTCGACACGATACTCGACTCGAGATTAAAAAGCACTGCTCGCAAATCACTAATGATGCTATTGGAATTTCATGAATATTATTAATTATTATTTTTATAAATTATGCAACTATTTCAAATTGCATGGGCATAGACCGATGATATTCAGGAAATGCTGCTGCTGAATAATCTTTCAAAAATATCCGTCCAGAAAGGTATTTGCTGTACAACGTTCTGTGTAGCTCTCGCGATCCTAGAGCAAACAATCTAAATGGTGTAAGAGGCTGGCCTTGTTTTCTTTGCTCCTCCTTCGCTGTGTCGTTTTTTGGTTGACCTGGGGGACATTTTCTCTCCTGCCTTTTTATTAGTTTCTCATTTTATTTCTATTTATTTTTTTTCGGGATCGCATGTCGAATAACAAACCGGGGACCCTCTCTCCCTGGCTCTTATATCAGGGCTTATCGACGTGTTCTCCCAGAAGTCCGACCCTAGCGTCACTTGCCCCTCACCCCACAACAGTTGAGACATCCGTTCTCTCCTGCAGTCGGCGAAGAGAGAAAAAAAAAACACCTCAGACGGACGATTTGGTCGGCGTACACGAAATAAGGCGTGACTTGTGAATCACGCTCGCGTCCGAAGATCTTTCTCACGCACGTCCGAGCTCTCGTCCATGCGTGTGCACTTGCGTGGAAGCACGGTCCTTTCCTTCGAACATGAACGCCACTCGGCCAGAACACGATAAACCCTTCCTTCTCCTGGTCTCCCCTCAAGGCTTTCGTAATATTTATCCGCGTCCGCGTAATGAAGGTAATATTTTAAACTGTTATACGTCGTTGTTTTTATGGAAATTATGCAGAACCTCCTTCATTACAATAAATTCTTCTCGTAAGTGGGGAAAAATATTTAAGAATGCTCTCGTGCCGTGTTAATAGCTATTTCTTAACAAATTGAGACTTTTTATATATTTTTTTGTGTACACTAAAGTTTACCCTCACCTTGGGGGGTATTTATATGCCTGTATCTCGGTCCTATCGTTTTTAGCCCTGCTAACCGTTTGTGATAGTCATCAAAACTATTTTTCAAGATATCCGTGATAAACACTTCAAATGGTAATTTCCATACTTTATTTCAAAACTCAACCACCAACTTGTCCTTAACCGCATTACTTGCGATGCGAACGCATAAAATCGTATGAGGCTTGACTTGGTGGAAGTTCGATATAGCCATTTGATGTGTTTATTTCCATTTATTATGTTTATCAAGCAAAAAATTTAACGGTGGTAAGACAGTAGAGGATAAGTTGGTGATTGAGTTTTGAATTAAAGGGTGGAAATTGCCATTTGTAGTGCTTATCTTGGATGTATCGAACTTCCACCAAGCCATGCCTGAAACGATTTTAGTTTTCAAGATACTTTATTATTCAGAATTAGGTTTTCTCGGGTTACCAGATGGGTGACAGTGTCCATTTTCTCCGATATTTCAAGGTTCCTCGTCATTACAGAAAGATGCTGGTTCCAGGACCTTAGTGCAATGAGCAGCATTATTCCCTGATGATGCGGAACTGTGAGACCTCATAACGTTGGAGAAAATGGACATTCCCGCGTGGTTGAAAACCCGAGAATGCCTTTTTCAGTCTATTCTTCGGGAAAGCACCAGATATTTCATTTTTTTATTACAGTTAATCGGATGAAATGTACAATATAAATTGAACTCTATTTATTACTTGAATCCATCTTGATACGTTGATTGATGTGAATTTTCTGTTCAGGACATTCACTAATCGTAAGTATATTATTGATGGTTTCAGGCAAGATAACGTCTTTAATATACTGTATTTCTAGAAAACTTATTTGTTGGATATTCCAAAAATATAGTGGCATTACGATTTATCTATAAATCCATAGTTAATTTACTCATATGGTATTAATAATGTAATATCGTTAATTGTTAGCAATTGTTTCCATTCATAGGTAACATACATTATTAAGGTAAGGGCAATCACCTCATACCTTTTTCCGGGAGAGGTAGTTAATCGTAAATATTCCATGATCTACAACGTTGTTTCTCATCAGCTTGTTTATTTAGTTTTTGTCTTAATAGAGGAATGCACGAAATTGTTTTCACTAGTGGCCTCTGGTCGGGAGGTATTCGTTGCTGAAATTGCACCGTGGGAAATATTCGGGCCTTATCAAATATTATTCTTTCTGCTCTCATCCACTTCCATGAATTTGGGAATTTTCGTCCGTTGACCAGACACTGCGAGGATTGAAATAACATCAGTCTCTTTTCTCGGGCTCTTCTTCTTCCAACGCTCTCTTTCCGCCGTAGTAGGTAACAACTTGAATAAGGCTGTAGTTTTCCTAAATGAGTAGGTAGCTGACGTACTGGAATGAGGGTAAAATGTTGGATTTGGCTGTTGAATAGAGCAGAAGAGAGAATTTTGAGCGTTTCAACATTTGGTCTTTTCCCGGAAAACCCTTGAATCTGCTTATCGTACCTCATTACCATGCGGAATTGGGTCCTTACATTACCTTTGTTCAATATCTTCATAGTTCCTCGGAAATTGGTTTCTCATGCAAATGCAGGTGCCTAAAGAAGGACGTGAAGGACTCTGAGAAACAATGTGATGCAACTTGGCGTGTAAACGTCCTGAGTGGATATTTACTGCTAAGTATGGCGATTAGAATTTCAATTACAGCATTGGAGGTGTGGTTATCTGTGAGATTACGTCCTTATCCTATTTACTCGGTAATAATATTGGAGTCTCTAAGGAAGAGTTTAATCCTATCCTAATAGGATTTTTTCCTAAATACTGCCCTTCGCAAAGAGCCAGCGCATAGCTGTGAATACAGATCATACTTAGTTATAGATATTGTAGATTTTTTGGTAGTAATGGGTGGTCAATGATATAAAAGTGAATATCCGAAGTGATATAGACATCGAATTTTACAGTTGAATATTTAATGCTCAAAGCCTATGTGTGAATAGACTAACACATAAGCAATTAGTTATTTGAAGAAATGTTAGATGGATCGATAATGTTCGTATAAATTTAGCAAATATGTTTTATTTGCCTATATTGGATCATTTGGTTCCTCATTTTTCCTGAACTGCGGATCTACTAAGATTATCTGTGTTCCTGTAGTCTTTAAGCGGTTGATAATCCGGTATGATCGAATCAAAAATAATACTATTGAAACCATAGGTAATAGCACCATGGTCATGAGTGTTGCAAAAATTTCATTTTATTTGTAGGAATATGGTTATGTAATCTTTCTGTCATTTTTAGTGTAGTTTTGCGTCAAAAAATCAGTCTCTAGTAGAAGCATCAATTATCAAGAATTGATAGTACTTTTTTTGCGTATTCTGTTTTTAACGCACTTTGAATCTGTTCAGCTTGTAATAGGAAAAAATCTTGATAACGTCTATTTTTAGGCACCTACATTAAAAAAAACATTTTATGCCCTAAAAAAGGCTTGAGATCGCATGTATCTTAAGTTTTACGGAATGGATAGACTAAGCTATCCAATCGGTCCAAATTATTTAAAAGCTTTATAGTTTTTATATTCAGTCAGACTTTTTTTTGATACGCGACTGGATTCAATTTTGCAAATTTGTTTAATGCTTTTTCTGCTAATTATATTTTTTCAAATTTACCTTACGAGAGATAAGAGAAAAAGACATGCTACCAGAATGCAGAAAATCCTCATGATATTTTAAATTTCCACTTAGATTCATATCTCGTCTGCTAAGGCATGACGGGATATTTCCATTCTATTGTTTAAAAATGAGTAAGAAAAAAGTTCTTCCTTTTCCACGGGTGTGAGGACGTTATTTTAAGCGTATTCTAGTATATACGAGTGCTGAGCATGAATAATTGTCATTTTGTATTATCACTTGAAAGGTTTTATCCTGATCCTTCAGCCGCAAGAAAGGCAAAAGATGATTATGACCCCTTTGGTGGAACCATGGATACGCAGCAAGAAATTAGGACCTCGGACGCTGATACAATATCATGCTTCTCTATCTGATGTATGCAAAACCTCGATCTCACTCAAAGTCCAGTGTCCTTGCTCACGGTGGGTGGGCTTATGTCCTTTATAATCCCGATTTGCCCTCGGCTAGTGGTAATATACCAGCTCGAAAAAAAACAGATGCTCTTGTCCTCTCAACATATATTTTTTTTCGTACAACGTTTGCCCTTTCACACTGTATACCCAATCTCTATTTTATCCCCCGTCAAAACAATAGAGAACGTAATAACTTAGTTCGCCTTTGCGTCGTCACCCGCAATATTCTATGTACCATGGGCTCGCTACCCTTCGAGGGTTTTTGAAGCTTTGCGAGGGAGCAGTGTCTCTTTTTGTATGTGTGTGTGCTACGGTTTTCTTTCCCTGGTCGCTCTCCTCACCGGGAGAGTAGCCACAACATAATAGGAAGGGTTCGGGTAGCGCGAAAAAGGAGCGACAGGAAATTGGACTTGAGGTAGGTGGTGTGGAATCATTTTTTTTTTTTTTCAATCTTCTTCCACTCTCTCGTACTATTCACCCTCTTCGATACCTAACTGGAGAGCTCGATTTAATGATTGTATCACATGAGTTTTAATAGTCTTTGGGAATTTATTATCTGATGGGATGTTTATAGAGACTACTGGTTTCTCATAAGCTATTGTCTAAAATATCGAATTTTTTTCCAGGAGAATCGAGTAAAGCTTTTAAAAAGTTTTTAAAGATTCTTTCAATGATACTTCATGAAAATTCCGAAAGTAATTAATGTGGTTTATTTTACATTTCCCTTGTGAAAAAGTTGATGCTTGCAAATATCTGTCCCATAATCCATATTTACCTTCGTGTGATAAATTATCTTTATTTCATCGTTTATATTTCAAAATATCCTCTCATCTTCCTAAGCTTTACATTATTCATTACATGCACAGAAATGGAGGCAGCATATTTACTATCACACACTTAGTTATAGTATATGCATGAAAATAGTGCTGGATCAAAACTAGCTCAAATGGCATAAATGTTTGCCTAAAATTAATTGAAACACGTTCGTGAGAAGCATCTAAATTTTCATGGTGATCAGGTATTCGAATTATTCTTTTTATTTTGTATTCTTTCTTTGTTAAACCCTCTTCATTGGATGAAAATAAAGATACTCGAAGCGCAGTTTTATTGAATCTAATGTCGGCTAGTCTGAAAGTGGTCGAAAGCCATTTTAATTTTAGTATGATCAATGCATTGAAATGAAATTAACTAGAAAACTTTAATTTTGGATAGTTTATCGCTGAAGTCTTCAACTTATTATTCCTTTATTTTCCTTATTATTCCCTTATTTCAGTATTTTTATCGAAAAACCTTCACTTTTTACACTGCCTGCGTCTTTAAATGCTACATGGGAAATTCTTATCATGCTACTGATCATCGTCTTTCTTTTTCTCCTTTTAATCGGGAAGAATTATGCGCATGATTATTTTGAAATTTTTTGAATAAATTTGTGTTCCAACAGCGCAAGGTTGTTACAAACCTTAAGCCCGGCATTAGTAATGGCGTGAGCGCACTATTAAACCTATCAATTTTTGAAAGCGTTTGCATGGGACCTCTCAATTCCATTAAATATTTCCACATTGCCATCATTCATTATCTATGGAATATAAAATTATAAAATGGTGAAAAATATAAATAAAAAAGCAGGCATCCCCCGAGGAAATATAGTGAGGGAGGTCTCTTAATTTATTTCATCGTACCTCCCAGGGAGGGTGGATAGTTTGTGCCTCATTGCTCGACACGCCTCTTCAGCCTTCTTCTTCCACTAACCAAGCATCCCTCCTGGTTTTTCTCTGCTTGGTGGACTCGTGGAAGGGTATATTTCGTTTTCTACTCCGACGTATTTGTCGTCTTTCATGAGTCTATTACCATGGATGAGCTCGTATTCATCCTCAGTATCTCCTAAAGAAATCACTTTAATGTGAATAGGAAGCGGTTGAAGGCTTGTATTTTGAAGATATGTTGATGTCCGAAGGAGTATCAGCTTGATGATGGAGTATCAGCTTGTTTTTAAATTAAATGTGAAAGTGTTACAAATCTACTATCCCTATTTTAAAAATTATCTGGAATTCGTATGCAGGATTCCCCGGGTGTTCTCATTATGATTAAATATTACAAAATCCTTTATCTCAATTTAGCTAAGAAAGTGGTAAATTGGTAATTGAGCACAAGTGAAGAAAATATTCTCCTCTTAATTCTTGAAATGTATTTCACCTCCGCATCTCTCGTATGAATTTGGTAGTACTGGGAACAGGCAAGGGTTTCGGTTATCAAACGCTTAGAATATTACCAGTCACCATAACGGATGCTTACGGTTAGTGTGGTATTTTAACTTCATTTCACATTGGTCAAATACAGATAGGTGAACCGTTCCTGCTGATTTTCTAGTCACTACACGTACTGGAACTAGGCCTGCTATCACTTCTCTACGCCCTAGTGGCCATCAAAGTTGATCTCTAGTTGCAGAATGAGAAGTGCGAACTTTGTGTATTTCAGGCATAAAAGAAAATAAGGTTATTATAAATAGTTCGAGATTTGGAATACAGAAACTTCAGCTGCCTGGGGAAAGGTTTTAGGAAAGGTCCCGTATTTATGGAAGCAAATCATTTTAATATGAAAAATCTACTAAAAGGATTTGTTCTAGATTGTTGTTTGGCCTCAATGCGACTTCATTTTTAGAAATTGTAGGATAGAGCTCCCAGAATATTCGTAAGATTTGTCTTGATCGTCAGTATCCTGTGAAAATCACGAAGTATCACTCGTATCTTCTCACTTCACATATAACTGTTCGATTTATAGCGTTTTTGAACTTTGCATCATATGTACACTGCAAAGTTATAACACATGGGTGGACGCAGTGAAGCAAAATTATATCAGATGGGCATATGCGACTTTTATTCGGTCCTCATTTTTAGTATTTGTATACATAAAAAATAAGAGAATTTTAACATTAAAAAGCGAATTTTTTCCAGCACTTCATATCAGTAAGAATATTTAAAACAACCATTACACAGGAAATTCAAACTTTAATTTGAAAATAACAGACAACAGGAATTCCCTGACAACAGGGAACAGGAATAGAGAGCATTGCGGTAACAAATGGACAAGAATTCAGCGTTCAAGATTTTTTGTTATAACTTCCACAATAATGGGTTTAATTTAGCAATGCACGAAGCGAAGTGAAGGTAATAGATGTAACTAACATTATCAATCAGAAAACATGTGAATAAAGGCTAACTTTGACACATATGAGGGTTTAATGTTTCCTAAATATCATAATTCCTTACGTCAATTAGAATATGATTAAATGGTAAAATCATATGAATACTGAAGCTGGTATCCACAGGGGAAATTTTCGAAGGGCGATCTCGTGTTTTTGAAATATTAAGCAAATAAATTTTATCTATGAAAGAACCAAAATTATTTTTTTTTAATTTTCTCGTTTTCACGATGTGGCCTTCTTATATCTTTTCTCAATAGCATCATTCCCCAATTTTGATTAGAAACTAATAAAATGGCTCCAGAATTTAAATGCAGAAGCTGCCATCCCCGAGGGAAATTTTGTGAGGGTGGTCTCGTATTTTTTTTGAGTTTATTTTTTTTCACTTAACCCGTTCGGGGGAGGAGGTGACCGTTACTGCCGTTTTGCTAGACACGCCACACACCGCATGCACCCATCGCCTTGCCTTCTCCTCCCATTAATCTGGTGGCCCTCCGGGTTGCTCTCCAGTACGTTCGTCGGACCCGCTTCAAAGGCCTGGGAAGGGCGGCTTGATTAAATTCCTCGTTCGCATGGGGAGTCCATCCCAACTTATAGCAGTCGGTAGGTCCGCTTTGTTTTTTGACGCGTCCGTCCGGAAGCCCACGGGGGGTTGGAAAACTGCCCTGACGGAGGTGAGGTTAATCCAGGATCTTCTACGTGAAGCGAGGAGGGATTTTTTTTAGGAACGTGTGGTGTAGGGAAGAGTGTAGGTATATAAAAGAGTTTCGGGCTGGGAAAAGTGGGTGGTAGTGTTTGCTGAGGTTTGCTCCAGGCGTCCAATCATGACGAAATTCGGTTGGGGTACCGCAGAGGTCAGTTACGCGGGGGGAGGCGCCTCAGAAAAATCATCAGAAAGGTTCTTTGTCGGGAGTTAAAAGAGCTCGGCTTCTTTTTAAAGTTTCCCTTTCCGAGCTTAATAGCTCTGCCTTTGTTTTCGTTCGCAAATCTGTTCCATTTTCGTGGGGATTTGATATTTTGTGGAGGGCCTTCAAAGTTTTCGCCGGAAAAAATGATTGAATGCAGTTGACATTTTTTGGTGGTAGCAATGTATTTTTCTTGTTTGAAGGAGGCTTCATCATAAAAAATCTAGTTGGAACGAAAAGTTACCGAAACCGTAGTGTTCTGGACCGCGAAATCGGTATCATTATTAAATCAGTGTCATCAAAAATTATTATATCAGTGTCATCATTAAAAAGGGTGCTATACTTTCGCTTGAATTTTCTTATTTGGTTACGTATTATTAGTTTTCACTTATTCTATCATCATGAGATAAACTTTCAGTCCTCATAAAGTATGCATTTTTCAATATTATCTCTAGTTTTCTTCGTCTTTCAATAGCATCCCAAGTTTAAAACTTCTTTCTCGATATTTTTCATTCGTAACTTTTTAAAGTTTGAGATACGAGATCAAATATTTATTACGCTCTGCTATCAGGGATATTATTACTTCGTCTTTATTCTTTCATGAGATGTGTAAGCATATGTCCTTCATTATCAACCCTCATTTTCTTGAAAAATATATCAAGTTTTGTTTTGTGCAGTCTTTGAATAGTCAATTCTAGTTAACGCGCGTTTCAATGAAAACTCTCATCAACATGATATAATTAACACTTGCCTTTTAAAATTAGTAGGCAATGTAGAAACTTTTATTTAATTTTAACTCATTATTTTGTTCCAACATATCTTGCAAAGCATATTTGAACTTATTTCATTTTCGAGGTAATGAGATATAAAAATTAAAATATGCGTGACTTGCATGTTTTAAAAATGGCACTTTATTTGACATAATACTCTGTCTATTCTGTCTCATACTATTTCTCCTCTTCTCTGGCTATAATCGCTTTCTCATTTATCCAATACGGTCCCTCCGTGTTTACATATTTCATCCCATCCAAGTTGGATCGTATGTAGTAGCATAATTGGATAAAAATTGTAATAAAACCTGTTCAAGTCTATTTGACGAGAAATTCGTCATCGAAAAGGCAAAATGTAACAGTTCGAGAAGGAGTCATGCATCTTCGTACGAATCAAAAGGCAAGTAAATATCAGGGTTGGAGAAGGAGGACTGCGAACAAAATATATGGAACAGGTATAGAAGGATGTGAGAGAAAAGAAATACGTAGGTAAGAAAAGATTAGCTGACTGTAGAATTTAGTAGAGAGCATCGTAAAACCAATGTTATAATTATTGACTAGTGATTACGATGATCGATTTTATTGATGCAATAGGAAGTGTTCTACTCCATAAACCCTGTGAATATTAAAATAAGGGAAACTTGTTTTATTGCCCACTCATTTTAAAAGGCAATTATTGATTTGGCCTGTCGATAACGCTATGATTCAAAACGCGTTGTAACTAGTATTCACTATTCAAAAAAATGTACTGTACCAAAAAAATTTACTTCAATTGAAAATTAGGGTTTACAGAGTAGAAATTTGTAAATATTTTATCTTGTATATCAAATGTAAAATAGTTACATATGAGAGAATATGGAGCTAACAGCAGAAAGTAGTCTCCAACGGCAGTAGCGTAATTTATCCGTGATAAAGACTAATACTTTGGCAAGGTCACAATTTTATTAGCTACCGGTCCATACTCCGAGGTCACCTAGATACCAATCAGGCAACAAATGTCTCAGTCCAAATCGGTACTTAAAGATTACCCTCTTTTAATTCACAAAATCACATATTTCGACTACGTTATGGCCATTGCAGAATATTTTCTATTTCACGATTTAGGCCGTAGATCTCACCTTATCTGTTCTGCTACGAAGGTAGAACTTAAGATACAAGTAACTCTTGAGAAATGCCTACTTTGTTTGTGTGGCCTGAAAATTGAGGAGGATAGGTGGAGATCTAGGCTAGGGATGAGAGCTCCACCCTCGAGGTTTTGCGGCCGAAATCCGAACCACGCCTCGTCCTTGGGAAAACTTTGATCTCCCCAACGGAGCGGGATGTTCAATCGTCTTAGGAGGAGTAGGGGGGGGAGGGAATCACTTTCCTTGCGAGCACGAATGAAAATGGCGTGGGAAGGCGGAGGCCCTGGAGCAGATCCTTGTGGAGGGAGAGAGAGAGAAAGGGTGTAGGAGTAATTGCTGTCGCTGTGGGATTGCTTGTGGCTGAGATGCGATGGGAAGGATCTGTGGATGAGAATGTTGGAAGACAGGATTGTGATGGAATAGGAAGCTCCTCCTCGTTGGAGTTTGCTGAGCAGTTGCCTATGACAGCCAAAAAAATAGACTTTCGGTGAGATTTCTCATAGTAATGTACTCCTATCGAGAATCGTATAAAGTAGTTAGAGCTGAAGTCAAATGATGCAGTCGGACTACCTATTATTTACGTAATAGAGTTGCTAAAAAAGTGAAACAAAAGAAAATATACTTAGAAATGAAATGTGGGTGCAGTTTTGCACCTCTGCGCAATGCAAGAGTCAAAAATGACTTATAAAATGTATTTACAGTAGTTAAATTGGCTAGTTTCAGCACTACATCGAATACTTGGGCACTGAACTGTTGATGACACACCTTGACTAAATATTCACAATGTAAGTGGTAAATCCTATATAAAAAATTTTAATAAGCAAAAAATATGTGAGATGTCTGTGAAATCCGGAAAACTAAATATATTTTCGTAATTTAGGCAAAGTCGGTGTAGTGGTTTTCGTTTTGCGATATCGGTACCAGAGATCCCGGCAGCCATCTTGGCAGTTTCAGGCAGTTTATCGCGAATATGTTTCGTATTTCATCACGAACTTATAGTTTCCCGTACATTTTTAGATTTCTCACAAAATTGTGGTTCTAATGAATGCCGTGTTAGCAACGTTTTATTACGAACAGCTTCTCTAGCTCGAAAAAAAACGTATTTCTTCATTTCTTCATGTTAAATTATCCTAATTTTACCATCAAGTATCAAAAACGGCGCATGGGAACCCCTTTCTCTTTGGGTCATTGCCAGTGGGTCTTTCAAAGAATATGTGACCAAATTCGGTTCAAACTTTACATTTATAGAGGCGCTCTAACTACCTCAGATATTATTCGACTTACTTCGATTGAGAATCGATATTGCTAATGAAGATCTTTTTAAAAAATTACGGGAGATACTATTTCAAAAATGTCGATTTGGTTGCCTTGTATGACATAAGTCCGCATGCGAAGTCCCGAAACTAATGTTATTCATGTTATGATCAGAGATATAATATCAAAATAAAAGCTAAATTAATATGCAATAAGACTTTTGCTGAGAAATTCTTTTTCATTCTTTTTGAGAGTAATTTTGCATTCTTACTAATTTTTTTTGAAATTAAATTAAAGGGTAGCCAATATCAGTTAGGTTAAACCAACGTCAGATTTTTGTTAAGAGTTTTTATGCTAACATACCAAATAAATATAATTTGACTTACTTCGATTGAGAATCGATATTACTAATTGGGGTTATTAAAAAAAACAACGGTAGTTATTAATTTTCAAAAATTCGATTTTGTTGGATTGTATGAAATAATTTCGGATATAAAGCCCCGAAACTAATGTTATTCATGTTAAAATCAAAGATATAATATGAAAAATAGTGGTCGTGATGGCCTATAAAACTCAATTTCGGATGGACAGTCCCTTAACTTTATCGGCCTGGAATGAGGTAGGACTTCAAGCGTAAAATTTATGAACGAAAGTGAAAGTACGATGTGGAAGGAGGATTGGAGGAGCAGTATTTGTTGTAGCAGTGTGATTACTGACTGACTAGCGATGAGATTGTTCTAGGGAAGAAAGGATGAGAATGTTGTAAGGCAGTACTGAGACGAAACGGGGCTTCACTTCGTGGGAGTTTTCTAAAGGGTTAAGTTAGGGAGTGTTGGAATCAGCCCTCTAATTCCCGTTTCTTCAGTAGAGAATATGCATACTTTGTCCTAACCCCATGGCTCCATGACCCAACTGTTCCTGCTATTCGCCCAGCGGCTTTAAACTCGGTCTCCTAATGGTGACTAGACGTTGACTTCGATTGTATTGATCAAGCCAATCATCACCGTCAATAGTCAACAATGCTAAGATTGGGTTAACGCTGCTCGCCAGTCAATTTTTCTAATATTTTCTACGTATTTCTACTCTTTTGCGTGCTTATTTTGGCTCTTTCGCATATTTTATTCAAATTCCTTCTTTCCGCTCCCGCCATCCACTTTTCCCCGACGAATGTTTTATCAGACCATCATGTCTCTCAAGATGTGAATGATTAAGTTTTACCACCTTCCCCTTATGGCTTTGAATAGGCATCTCGTTCCTCCTACACGTCTTTGGACTTCCTCATTATTTCATGAGCAACTAGACAATGTATTTAACTGCATTTATTTACTGTTTGACGAGGGGTTAGATGGAAGATGGGACTTTCTAGTCCCAATCTCGCCCAATAAAGACGTGTTATTATTATTATTATTATTATTATTATTTGTTCGGTCATTCCATTTGTTCTTTATTATTCTTCTGAATATATTCCATATCGAAATCATCCACTCTTGTTATCTCTGCTGTTTTCATTTTCCATGCTTCTTATACTCATAAAAGCATACACGAAATGTAAGTTCGTTCGTTCCTTACCTCAAAGTTGAAATATTCCCCTGTTAGATATTTCTTTATATAAAATGCTCTCCTCACCTCAGCTATTCCTGGGATAATTACTTCCTTGCTCCTTCGACCGTTAGATATTCTTCCTCCGAAATAATACAATTCATTCTCCTCTTCCAGTTTTGTGTTCCTATTTTTAATGTTAGTTAAATCAATAACTGGTCCGAAAGCCCAAATTTTGCTATAATTCAATACGTAACTTAGACTATTGTGGTGTCCTATGCACGGTCGCAAAGATGTTTAATAGTTTGGTCGACAATTTTTACTGTCGGAGATTTGATCAGCTTTGGCTATTCAGTTAATTCCTTCCCTGATGCCCTCCACTTGACCGTGGACTGGCCAGATTCGTCACGACCACTTAACAATCCGTCTGACGCGCATATTCCTCCCTGTCTTCCTCATCTCTGATCGACCATCTTCTCTGCTCCTCATTCCGTCCGTCCACTTTGCTTCTCACTGCTTTCTCGTCCTTGGGACCTCCAACATTGAACCTTTGAATGATGGGCCGACGATTTTTTTCTCCTCAAACATCCCTTTGCTCCCATTCTTGAATGGTTTCTCAGATTATCTCGTCTCAATCTGACAGTAAAATGTGATGCCTAGAGATATTTCCAACCAAGAATTATTTTCAGCATATTTCACCCTTGTCTTCATGAAATGCACTTTAACATATGATCTGTATAATTGTTTTTATTCATATAATTATCGAATTTTTCACATCTCAGCCTCTTGGAGGCTTGGAACTGTTCACTTTCATCCGTCCAAAGTGAAACAGAGATCCCTATAGTGAATATTAAAAAAATTCTCATTCCTCATCAGGACAATAATTGAAAGAAACCAGTTACCTATAGAGCTGATTAAACTCATTCCTTGCAATTATACGGGCTTTCAAAAAGGAATTTGATATGTGTATCAGTAAAAAATTAATTTAAATCATTTATGCAGTTTTATCGGAAATATCAGTATAAATAATTATGATTCACGACTATTTCCTATGATTTTCATTCTGCTACAATTCACATGGTATTTTGTGGTGAATCCTCACATTGCCACATGACCTCGATCATTTTTTTCTGATCGGTGTAAATTAATTCTACGGTTGCAAAGCACGGAGGGAGTTCCACTGTTTGAAAGGATCATGCACTGTTTTGTTGATGGTCATGTTGTATCTGAATTATTCAAACAATGTGAGCCTAAATAATTGAAGGGCTCACATTAGCATATATCCTTCAACACTTTGCTTACTGTTTAGTACGCCATGCGCTGAGTGGCTAGAGAGGAAGAAGTAATTTCACCCAGTATTTCGCCTCCTTACTGTATCTCTTCTACTCACTCCGCCTCTGCTTGGCTCTAATCTAATTCCCGCAAATCAACAGTCGGGGCGCGTTGTGGGACGAATTTCGCCGCGGCAGTTTTGCGTCCAATTTAATCAACCTTTTTGAGTGAAGGAGAATCCTCAAGCTGTCGGAATGGCAATCCTCAGATCCTCTCGCTGCCGTGCCCACTGTCCGCATCCCCTCAGCCAAATTCTCTCCAGCCGGGCGGGCGAGGAAAGCACGCATTCCAGGATGGAAGAACGCGTGTGCCCCTCCCTCCCCGGGAGATTGAAGAGGAGGATTTTTGGAGGAGGGTGCGTGTGGATGCCTTCCAGGAATAGCGAGAGGCCTTTCCCCACATACCGTGCGTGGTACAAACTCCTTTACACCCCCAATCTCATCCCGCCACTCTCACTCAACAGATTCCTCGACGCAAGTGACATTTCCCGTCCTCGTAACCGATACATTGTCTCTCCATCCGCAAAGCCCACACCCTCCCCTCCCACAGTAACCTGGGAAAGGGTTTGAGGGATGAGGGTACACCCCTGTAACCGAAGAGCCTAACAACCAGCACGCTCCAGTGGAGTCTTGTCCGTGTAGGGCGCGGCTGAAAGCTCCTTAGCCGAGGGGTACACCAAGGATCAGTCCAGGGTCCCGTTCCCTTACACCTCGATCCGACACTTTGCCCTTCCCCGCCCAGCGTCCCGGGCGATTCACGGCGACTGTTCAGCCCGTCGCTAATCCTGCGCCAAACCACTAATTCGCCAGGAATGGACCGTGCCTTACACCCTTACCCTCTCCGCCCTCATCCTCTCCTATTCTTGCCTCCCACGGTCGGCTTTCCGATGCGTCTTCATCCCCGATGTCTCCCCGCGCGTCGAGCGTATGCCGTGGGAGCATTGAAATTGTAGCGGAATGAATGCAAAGCTTGAAATGAGAAGGGTGTGTTGATGTGTGTTGCGACTTGTTTGAAGGTGTACGCATTCTTTTCTGGAAGGCTTGAGTGTGTGAGTCGGAATGAGTGAGGAACGTCGCGGATCCCAAACTGAATTAAATCCTGATATAAGTAACTATATTAAAAGTTTATAGTACCTCATTCCAATGCTAAAATCATAATTGTGTACATTTCCGTTGGTAAATGTTTTCATAGACAGAAAAAATACGTTATTTTAACCAGAATTTAGGTATATTATTTTTTGGACGTTCTACGGCCCTTTGTTACATAGATAAAATGATTTCCCCAATCAAAGATTACGGCCTCAAGGATATCCACCTATACAAAATTTGGTTATTTTATTTCAATAAGTTTTTTAAGTGGAACAATTTATTAGTTTCGATATTTTTTTAAGAGAGCGAGGTTTTATAATTTTTTGTATTTGATCTTCTTATTTATTTTACTACACCGTGCTCACTAAGTTACTTATTTGTTCCTTTAAGCACTGATGTATGTTAATGAGACACTTAAAGGTAAATGTGGACAAAAAGATCCCTTACAGGTTGTTTAGTGTCGTAATTTTTACTAGCAGCGAAGCTGTAGTAGATACATTATGAGAAAAAGCATTCCTGGCCTTTTGTTACGTTGCATTGACCGCATCTGTTGATTATCTTCAATATCCACGCTTGAATGTTGATTGATTGTCAGGGTAAGTCATAGGCTGTAAAATTAAAAGCCTATCGAAAACCTACACGCTTTTATTTCTTGTGATTCGTGATGGTGGCCGTGAAGCTATTAGATCATTTCCATGACAATAGAAGGCGCAGCCGCGCTGTGATTGAATTGATTAGGAACCACGCAATTTATGTCTAGGTGTGATACAATTAAAGGATTCTCGGCATGATTGAAGTCATTAACAATGATTCAACCGTTATTTAGATATCCGAGGTATTCGAATCCACGTGGGAAAGCATTTGGTCAGGATAATAAAGCCATTCGAAATAGAGACACGATGTGACTAGGAATGCTGTGAATGGTTATCTGAGAGAAGAAGATATTTTTCAAACGTCATATAAGGATGATTTTCTCCTTATTCCACTGAAAAATGAAATTGGTTTTTATATAATACAGGTTCTGGGAAGTACAGATATTGTTATTGATTTTAATTGCAACGTAAATATCTCTTGGATTGGCAAACTTTAGATTTGTTCCAGATATACATAGTAGTATAGATAGTAGTAGATATACATGTATAGTTATTTTATTGATGAACTTGATGCCCATCCACCTTCGCCTGAGGTCTATTTACTTTTCTGTTCAATCATGGGGCCACATATCTATGTGATGAGGATGAGCTGAGGATGATATTAACTCTTGCGGACTAGGTACATATTATTTCCGTAGCTTTTTATTACACCCAATATATTATTATCTCTTTTCTTGATTCACTTGATGTGCTATTTTTGTCAGTTTAAATTATTCCGTGTTTCAAGTGAGCATTTTGTCATCACTAAAAGTTGCTTTGTGATCTCAATGTTGTGGCTGTTCATTTCATGGATTGATGAATTCTTCTCGGGGTATACACTCGTTACCTATCCTCAAGGCAATTGTCTACATCCTATTGTTGGACCAGGAGACAGTACAGGACCGTTGGCCAAAAATCTGAGCTCGACCAATCCCCAACCACCAATGTCCGTTTGAAAGCAGAAGATGAATTAAATTAGGGACGAATGCCTAATAGATGGGTGACGAGTAACAACGCGAAACGTGGACAGGATTACATTTACATTTCTTGGTGTAGAGCCCGAAAAGAGTTCGCCCCTGCATTCCGGTGGGAAAGTGTGAAATAATTTCATAGAATGTATAAATAAATCACAAATGTGGCTCAAATGGAATTAGGAGTGAAGGTACCTATTTTAGGAGATCTCTATTATTCTAATTTCCCATTGTACTATCAAAGTAGACCGCGGCGATGAAATCAAATTCTTTTGGGCGTGAAAAATTATTCGAGACCCCTCGTTGAGCTGAGTTCTTGTGGTTTATTATTTCTGTGGAATTAATTTTGCGTCACGAATCGCTTATTAGTCAGTTTGTTGGCTTTCACAGCAGCATGCGTATAAGCTATTCATGCTTTATAAAGCGTGTAATTAACGTGGAAGTAACTCTGTTGTTTAAATTACGCTAATGTCAAAATCCACGCCTTTGCTCGTTAACAACGACTGCGATTCTAAACAGGCTAATTTCGCGCGTTCATTTACATTGTTAAATGATGAACAATAGAATAAGATTATCGTGTAAAATACTACGGTTTACTCTGCGGTAACGTAGTTTATTTATGGCTTGAAAATTACATTTCCTGGGGGCATTATTTATGAACCCAGTGTTTATAGATATTACCGTAACAAAATATAGATTCTGTAATATGAATCTTTCGCTACCGTTTCTCGTATTTCATAGATAGAGTCTCTTTTTGTTTGTATGTGTCATTGCTTGCCGATATAATTAATAGAGTATACTTCTCATAACTTTTATGGGGATTTATTGGTAGAGCAATGATTTTAATTAAATTACAACTTCATGAAGGCTAAATTTTACGGATATTACTCAATAATGTGCTTAAAAGCTATGTTGTCTTTATAGAGGAATCAAATGTGTAATGCAGTTGTTCAAAATGTGCTTTTTAATTAATATTTTTCTTTCTTTTTAAATATGATTACAAAATTCCTTTGTAATGCAAATAAAAATACTATTTTTTCTCATCTATGGCTTTACTGCCTATTTTTTTTGGCTAGGAATACCATCATAAATCTAGAAAATTACTTTTCCGGAGTTATTATGATATTTGTAGCCAAAATAACTAAATTTTATCGCCTATTTAGTTTGTTGTTTAAAGACTAACTCTCTCCTTGCCCTAAAAACCTTGCCTTTGGGACGTGGTATAATGAGAATAATATGAACAAAATAAAAAATATATTTGATTGAAAATAGTATATTATGACTGTAATCTTATCATCACGGGTTAATATTTGTAGTCATTTTAATTGCTGTATATGAGTTATGATGTTTTCTAATATCTATAGCCTTAGTATAATTCCCATAGGAAATCTGGAACCTGGATAGCATAGTGATCTGCGCAGTGGCCCGGAAGGCCGTAAGGCCCATAAAAAACTGTAAGAAAATGCTAAAATAGTTTTTATTAGATTTTTTCAATAAAAATTAAAGCATTAAATAAGCTAATCTTTCAATAACTTTCGTTTACTAGAATTTTCAGGAGTTGCTTACTTAAGTCTTCACTTATTCACATTGCTATATACAGCTCATACTTTGAAACTAGTTGGCAGAACTGTTCCGGCACTGGATTTCATTTCCAGATGACGGCAATTTCTTGTGGTAGGATTAAATGGTGTTACCATAAATTCATAGTCACGAGGAGAATAATCAGGCGGATATCATCCGAAGAAGGTTGTTAAGAATATCCGCAATCGTTTCGTTTGTAAACATCAGGAAAGTATGATGAAGCCTGTGTTTATTTTTTCCTTACGTTGCATAGAGAAGTTTAAATTTTATGGAATTTCCGGATGGTTTTCTGAACTCTTCTAATTGGGGTAACTTATTTCGCAGATTAGTTTCTATCATCTCATAATTTTACACATGACTTTATAATGAATGTACAACTATGAATTCAGGTGGTCAAGAATTTTACGCAATTGGTAATATTTTCCAAAACTGCTACCTTGTCAGACTGAAAAACACTCTGGAAAACAAAGAAATTCCTCTGGAAAACCTGGAAATCTCCTGGAAAGAGACTTATAATTTTTTGGTCGTGGACACTCTGCTTCCCTAGTCTAGAAAAATGCCTTATCTTAATATTTTTAAAAGAATAGCGAATTCACATCTGAGTTACCAACCCCAATTGCTTCTCATAGCTTTGGTAATGAAAGATTTTGGTCATCTATTGTGACGCGTAACTCCTTTGCATAAATACCACAGTATTTTTTTCATCACGAAAAGAAAAGGTTCAGCCCTCCAGTGCTTCTGGTAAGGCGTATTTTTCTGTGTAAGAGATCTTCCTTTCACGGCTGCCCAAACCCTTTTTATGTCGTCTTTGTGCAGAGATGTTCATTTTTTCCAACTGCGAAAAGAACGCTTGATTCCAAGTTCGCCAGGGGTCTCTCTTTGTCTTTCTACAAACCTATTTACCCCGAGCCCATATTCGTGGGCTCTCTGCATAAAACCTGGACTTCTTGGCCGTTAATTCATCGACCTTCTCTTGGATTCGCATTATTCTCAGGGACCTCTTTGCCTTTTTCCATCCCATAACCTTGCCTTTGTTCACTTGCATTAAAAACCTTTTCAAAACTATTCTTGAGCAATTAAGGCGCTGTCCACCTAGTCTTCCCTATTTTATTGTTCTCATTGGCGAGGGAAAATAATATTTTATAGATCACATTGGTGTGCTCTATTTTTTTCTGTCTGCTCTTAACTTGGTGACTAATATTCATAAAAACATAATAGACTTAGGCAGCTGGGTGATCTGCGTAGTTGTCAGTAATACCATTCCCAATTTTTTTCTCACGCAATTGACCTGAATTTCGCCGTTCTTTTGAGAAGTTGTATTCAACCAAAAGTATAAGATGCCTTTGTGTAAATATTATAGAAAATCAACGGGAATCTTTCCTTTAAAGTACCTAGTAGCCATGAAGCTTTTATTAGATGCGAATATAAGCTAGGAAAACCATTCAGTATATTGCAAAAATACTATTTATACACCATAAGAGGCAATACTTATTTTAGCGACGAAAGATATTTGAATCAGTGAAATTAATTTTTTGTTGTCAACACAATGAAAAAATAGAGTAAAAATTCCAAATGAAGACAACTAAAGAAATGTACCACCCAGCGAAACCACGTGAAAACCAAAAGAGAACACAAGAAGCGTAACTGAATGAGCAAGTAAGAGGATTATTATTCGCTTACATTTATCAATCTCAGATATGCAGGCCAAAAAAAGGAAACAAAACCTTACCCGCATTGTTAGACTTGATGGAGTTCATATCCTCAGCAAATAGCTAATTACAAAGCTCTAACGTGCACACTCATTTTTTTAGTAAAATCCTGTTTTATCCTACTGAGGCAAGCTTTCCGTCCAAAAGTCTTAATGGGAATAAATGTTCAAAGAAGAGGTTCGACTACAAAGCGAGTGTAATTACAAAAGGCTTGCGTCCATTTTGCATTGTTATACAACCTTAGTGAAGTGGAATTTAAAGTCTTAACTGCAAAATAAGAGCAATCATAGCAGTAGTGTGACATTAATGAATTCTTGGCCACTCAAACGTTCCAGCCTCAGGGCGCTTCCTCAAACGGCTAATACTATCAGGCATTTTATGTGTTATATGCGAAAAATTACTTCGTTCGAGAGCTTGATACTTTTTTCCCATCCAGAGAATAATTCCCTTATTTTTTTTTATTGTGTGGTGTTTTCTCATTTTCCAAATATTCTCAGTTTTGCAGTACTACCTCTTACCTATATTTGTACGAGAAATTGTATTCAACATTTTTACATTGGATGCAACATTTAATTGCGTCCAACTTCTCGTAATAGATGAATTACAAATTGTTAGCCTGCAAACCGCTTCAAGTCTCGTTTCCCCTCTGAAGTTCTTCCTCAAATTCATGAATCGAACTTTTCTTTCCAGCGAAAACGTATTTACCATTTGAAATAGATTAAATATGTCTATTTTCATATTTAATCTATGTTTCGGTCACATAATGTGGCGTTATCACATTTCCTAAGACTTTAGATTTTTGCAGAACTACCTCAAACGTATCTTTGTACGAGATATTGGATCCAACTTCTAGCCGTAGATAAATTTAATTTTGTAAACCCGCAGACCGCTGAAAGTCCGGTAGTCTGTTTGAGGTCCTTCCTCTAATTCTTGAATTGAACTTTACTTTTAATCGCAAACATTTCTTGCGCATGGCACAGATTAAACATGTCTGTTCTCATGTTTGATCTATGCTTCGTCCCTTCATCCGGCCCCTCAAGCCAACTTCCAACTTCGCTTTCTCCCCCGTGTCTTGTTTCTGATCTCAACCTTACCAGCATTTCTTCTTCTTCCCCCCGAAAGCAAACAAGCTCTCGGAATGAAGGGAGCGATTCGGAGACATCGGGCAAGCGCACGGTCTTCTTACGCTCTTCCCTCCCCCAACACACCAGCAGCGTGCTTATCCTTACCCGCCCTTCCTCCATAGTGCCACCCCACGGCTTTGCTCCTCCTAGACCCCATCTCTCCCTCCAGTCACTCAAAGTTGTCTAGGAAGATACGCTTATTCTACAACCCTCTCCACCTTCAGGTCTACGACAGTTCCTGTCGTTGGGGAGAGCATCACATATCTGTCTCCCGTATCCCTATCTCTCCAGGAATGCTTCCGAACTAAGTCCCATGTGTTTCCTGGTCTGCAGTGTGACTATCGGTATCACGTTGCGTTAGGTAAAATTATTGAATGGAGTCATGGTTTTAGGTAGCTCATCCCGCCTACAATTTTTCGTTGTCTGTCCGTGATCCGTCATGGGGGCTGCATTAACGTTTTTATCAGCATTAATGTATCGTTTTAAAGATATAGATAAGCCTATTGCTGCATCAATAATTTGTGAATAAGTGTTTTTTGCTTTTATATAATGTTGAACAGCGGGTAAAGCATAAAAAGCCTTAAATTTCCTACCTTATTTATTAAATCTTTATACTTATTAATTTTATTAATTAATTAAAAATTTGTTAATTAGGAATTGACATCCATTTCCCTGATTTTTGTCACTCGAATGGCTATTGATGGAAATATTTCTACAAGGTTAACAAAAATATAATTTATCTTACAGGTACGTGTTGACTGATTTGTTATGCGTTGTATCGTTTTATCGGTCAAACGTTTCAGCAAAGTTATCTAAAAAAAATGATTTCCTGGGTCGTAATCATTATAATTGAAAATACATAACCATTTCATTTTCAAAACGTCAATTATCGAATAACGGACAGACTCACAATCAGGCCTATTATTATTAGGCCCAAGGGTCCTATGTTCAAATTTTCGTGATCCATTCGATTAGAACGTACTGGCAAATTGCAGATTTTTTGTAAAATTGACATTTTCCGAGGGCCTCAATGCTTTCCCTTGCATGCTACATATTTAGCAAAGGGCGAACTTAGCTTTTACTCGTGAAGCAAACCATTTTGACTTAGTATTGAGCAGATATGGGTCAAATTTCATCTTATCTTCAACATTTTTTTCATCTAGCCCGTGGAGACAGATTTACTCAAGTGTTTTTCTGTATTTGGGCTACAATAAGTATTTTGCCACTCTCCATCCACCTTTTTTTTATTGATCCATGGGTATTACCACGAAAGATTTGCACCCCAAGTCTTTTTTCACTGTTCACACTTTCTTGTCGTAGTGTCTCATTTTTATTACTCCCATCAGCACTTCACCTTCCCGTTCTTATGCCGGCATTACGCTCTCTTCCCGGCTAGACGCGTATAGCATGTCGTTATCTATGCTGGCCACTGTCTGGCCGTGAATCTTTTTCCAATTTCCATTCGCCCGCATCGCAGGATTCAGTTTTCTTTTTCTTTCTTTCTCCCCTCGACTTTTATTGGCGGAGTAGTTATGCTCCGGCCTGCGCCTTATTGATTGGCGTGGCTGCCGAAGTTTTATATCGTGTCGTAAACACATGATATCGCTCCAAAAGGATACCCTTGTAAGGGTTTAAGTCTTCCTTCTCTTGCTCTAGTACGAGCCGGCCACCCTGCACCCTTCGTCCTCTCTTCTCCTCTCTCTAGTCACGTAAACAAGCGACAGGTTCGGAATAATGTCTCCTCGACGTGCAATCGTTAATAACATCTGCCGGCTCGCAGAATCGATCTCTACTCGGTCATGCTCGGATATTGTGACGGGCGACTTTCATCTCCACTGCAAACTTTCGCCAGCCCCGCATTATACTCTCCACTTCTCTAATTTTTATGAAAGTTGACATTATTTGTGCCTTGTCACTTTCGCCAAAACATAAAAGCCTCGTTCAAGGATTATTTTTTCAACTGTCGATTGTAGTAGAGTTTGAAAATTTATAGAGAACCATATTTTTCCCTTGTTTTATCTTCACCGCTCCAGAAACAGCGCATTTATGGGCCTCTGCAGCGGGGGAATTTAACAAAAATTTAGGAAGATCACAAACACTTGTGCCCTGGGAAGGGGCAACCTATCCAGCCGTGACTCGAACCCGGAACCTTAGGTTTGGTTTTACTTTCACTGAGGCTTCCACTTTTGCCAACTTCTCGTATTATTTGCGATGAAAAATCGACATCTTTAACCCTCTCGCAGATAAGTGGGTGACGTCATGTGATCGTGCCGAGAAGGTCACTGCTTCTGAACTACATCATCGGATTCGTGTGGTGGGTAATTGATTAATTCATGATCACCTATTTGTCCGCTCAATGGTTAGTTTCACATGCACAATTTAATGAACTGGAACTCTAATAATGTCACCGATTGTTGATCAATGGGCGTAAAATTCCGCGTTTGTTATTTGAAAATATTGATAGAATGGCTGAATGAGGAAGACAACTGCGTTTTTTTCGTAATAGCCTATCATTATCTTCTATCAGCCAAACTCATTCTATGGATTTTCGTTTTACGCATAGCACTTGCAGTACAGGACTTGTTCAGTAGTGACTTTATTTTGGCGAGATAGACATCTCAGGAAATGTCAGATAAATGAAAACTCGGCACGGAAATTAGGATATCATGAAGGAAACTCGTTGGGTTGTTGGGGAAAATTTGATTAATATCAATTCTCTATAAAGTAGTTAGTTATTGAATTGACTAAAATATACGAAAAGACATCATTCTGCTCATTTCATTCACATTTTAAAACATTTTAAATGAATTGAAGAAAAATTAATATAATTTGCAATAAATATTTTCATCTTATGATCTCTCTGATCTGTAAATGTTGGACTGACGAAGCTTAAATCTGAAAAGTTGGCTTGTAGCATTATTGTGCAATATGGGACAAGGGATTTATTTTGCAGTTTTTCTATATCACAGTAGTAATTACTAATATCGGCTATATGCAGTGACTTCTTGCATTGTGCGGTGTGAGGTTTAGAAATTTGGAATCCTTTTCTCTTGTAGGAATGGGGAAAATGAAGGAAATTGAGCTATAACCTGTAGTAAAAAATATTTTTATGTGACTATTGCTGTTAGATTGTGGCGCATAATAGAATGTAACCCGAAATAATGATTAAAATGAATAAATTTACATATCCTACTCTTAGGGAGCAAACACATTTTTCAGCTCCTGGTAGATTGACGTCAGGCTTTAAAGTCTATGTTTAATGTTACCCCTATTCTGATGAAGCGAGGGACGTTTGTAGGTAGGAATGAATATCCTCTCCCTTCGACAGGTACATATAGGCAGCCAGTGTTCATTTTTCCTCATCCCAGCCCTCTCCGCACCGATCTGTTACCTGCACGTTCGGAGTAGTTTTATACCGGGAAAAAAATGCTTTTTTGATGCGGCCTCGGATGCCAGAACACAGGGGGAAGCACGTGTTCCTGTAGTGTCGACCCGAAACAGATGAGTAACGGCGCAGCGACGCTACGCCCTGTCACCCTGGGCGACATTCGCACCGAGCCGTCAACAATGACAGGTCCATTACTCGGCTCCGGAAGCGCGACTCTTTATACTGATGTCGTGCGGTTTCCTTGTGACCCCTTCGCGCGCGAATTCCGTCAAATCTTTGAACGAAATAGACGCGTTCGACAGTATTCCGTGTGATCGCTGAATGGAAGATCCTTTGCGCCGAGGGGAGGCGATCGTTTGAAGCCTGTGGGCCCCAAGATCAACCTATCATTGCTAGGTGGGGAAAAGATTCTTTATTTTCACGCAACGCGAGATATGCAATAAATATGATTAATTAAATTTATTAAAATAATGAGATCTCTCCATAAGTATTCTCTGACTTGATTTCTTTTAAATCTTAGAAGACGCACCTCACTTTCCCTTGAACGGGTTTATTTACCATCGCATAATTCGTCTTACGCTTTCATCTAGAAATTGTGAGAGTATAAAGACTGAAAAAGCGAATTTTACCTTAAAGGAAACGGAATAATCACCTATTTTAGATACAGGTGAGTGTTGAAATCGGTTTACTCTACGTATGACTTCGTCAGTTCACGCTTCGATATGATAATTCAAATTTTACGCAAATCTTGAGAGAAAAAGTCAAAATGGGACTGTTCAAGGGAAGTTTTTGCGTATTCTTCATAGCTTGTCATTGCTCAGGGTTTCGTGATATGAATAAGTTCACTTATTCAAGATCTCCATCGCGTTTAGCGGTGTTTATTCTCAGCGTTAAAAGAGTACGAAATTCATCTTTGTAAAACGCGGTTTATTACAAGCTTGCCTGGAGCCCGACGGTGAAATTCACATTAATTGCCACGGCAAAAAAATCCCCTGGTTCGTTAGCGCGGGAATCGGGTCCCACTTTCGGATCGTGATTTCTTGGAAGTCCATATTCCCTTGCCTTGCCATTGCTGATGAACCTCAAGGGCCTAACATCTTGCACCGCTGAACATCCATTAAATTGCCGTTTAAATGAAGGAATGTGGGTGGCGTAGTGGTTTGTGCAGAGACCCTAGAAGTTATATGACCGTGGTTCGATTCCCAGTCCCGGGGAAACGTTTTGGGCAATTTACTTGAAAAACACAGCGTATATTTAAAACATTATGATAAACATTTTTTAGCCGTTTCTCTTTGTGTTTTCCAGTTTTTTATAGGGATTTATTGGTTCAGAAATCTTTGTAGTGACGTCAAAAATTATATTTTGTACCTTGTAGATATGTTAATGATGAGTGATTGCACCTTTCTGTTATATATCTTACATCGGGATCTCATTATTGCATATCGACATGATATGTTTTCTCGCTATGTTTTTGACACCTTAAAACTATTCCCCCCTTGCTTTCTGTATATCTGAGAAAGTTATTTAAACGCTATTTATTAATGCAGAGCTGCAATTCGTGATCATGTAGCTGGTTTTTATATAGATTTGTTCCGGTTAATTATGAACTGTTTCAGAATTCAACCAATTATTTATTTGACCGAAAATTAGAGCCAGGCTACTTTGATCACACTCGCAGAATTTTGAATTATAATTAAAGTATTAATGAAGGCATTTGTTTGTGTTTAGTGTTAGTTAGAAGTAGTGTTAAGTATAGCGGTTAGCAGTAATTTTCAGCCGGGTATGCTATGTTAGGGGAAATTACGTGGATTTAAAAACCCTCCCCTTGTCGAAAATTATGGCCTCTATCTTTTGTTTCCTTGCTTGCGGAAGATTTACGAGATAATCCTGATGGTTCGAAAAAGAACTCAATTAAAAGTGAAAAACGAGAGGCCATTCATTTGCGTTAATTTAGAACGCGGTTGGTGGGATTTGATCGATTAGTTCTGTCAATTTTAACTGTTCTAATTGAAATGCAATGCGGATTATGTAACATGAATTTAGGGAAAGGCTTCCCCTTTTTCCACTGGATAAAAAAAGGAAATAAGGTTTTCAACGCGGCCGAAGTATTTCAACCCATTTGATGTCTCTTCATTAGGTGATCGCTTTCTCTCCTCTTTGCTTTTGATTACCTCTCAATTAATTGTTCCTCATCCCTATTTCTTGTTTAAGGCATAGAATCCATAGAATAGAATAGAATTTCAGTTGTAGTATATCTCATTCTTTTCGATTGTCACATTTCAGTTGTGTAGTATTCGTTTCCATAAAGCAAACTTACTCTTTCAATCATTGATACAATATTTATAGAGTTATTGTGCCCTTTTTGACTTGCGCCTTACTGTGGTTTATCCAAGCCTTCAATGTACTCATTTGTGATTACGTTGAATATATTCTTATCTAGTAAATCGTTGGTCATCCTGAAAATTTAGTTTAACTTTTTCGAAATGAGTTTCAGCGTTTCGTTTACTTACTGGTCCTTCATTGCATTAAATGTAACTGAGGGAGATTATAGTGTTACGGTATTGTTTCTTTCTCAGTTATAACAAAGTAGCATATCGATGGCTAAGTTTTAACAACACGTATCTGAAAAATAGGAACTTTTCAGGTGAGAAAATAAACGATTACTTTTTTAATTGTAATTAATTTTTTATTTCTAATAAAAAATTTATGAAGCTGGAAAAGAAGCATGCATTTATCAACGAAGTGTTTTTTGTTTGAATTTTATTTTTTTAATGTTATTACAATTTGTTTAAGATAGCTGTGTCAAACCGGCCAAATTTTGAGACAAGTGTTGTTAGAACTTAGCCATCGATATAGTAATCTTAAAAAAAACTATGAAATAATTCTGAAAAGGAAGGATTGGGTATATCTCTCTAATTTATCATACTCCGGTGTGTATGCCGATTAGAATATTTATTTCGAATTATATCAGTGATTAAAAAGAAACAAATTATATTTTTTGTGTGTCGAATGAGTTATCCCTTTCTTTCCGCATGTCTTATGGTAGGGCTTAACAGTGCACATGTGCATGATTTGGCAGGGATAACCAATCTTAGTGATGGCGATCATGTCTCATGGCTGACTAATCTCCTTATCACAAATTGGCATGAAACATTTTCAAGTTTCAGTGAAGTTCTTCGCCTCTGGATCGATAATTAAATTTTGATGGAACCACATCCATCTTTTGGCTTTATATCATTTCTCTGTACAATTTGATAGCTCGATGTGTGTTTAGCTTAGTTAATCATATGGTTTTTACCTATATTTGTACCGGTTAGCTATGAATTGTTTCAGAATTCAACCAATAGCTTATATGACCGAAAATTAGAGCCAGGCTACTTTGATCACACTCGCAGAATTTTGAATAATAATTTAAGTATTAATGAAGGCATTTGTTTTTACTATGTCAATATTAGTAATGAATAAAACACGTAGTATTAAGTGTAGCGGTTAGCAGTAATTTTCAGTTCGGGTGAACTTCGTTACGGAAAATTACGAGGATTTGAAAACACTCCCCTTGGTCGATGTTTTTTTAGTGATATGCTGATAATTCGATGTGTGTTTAGGTTGTCTTGCTTTCATCAAGACCTACTTATGCAATCCATAATATGCTCACTCGTTAACTAGTGCTCACTTACTCACTAAGTGATTCAACTCGCATTTTGGCTTGAATAGATGAGGGTAGAGCTCATATTGAACCAAGCTACAGGCGTGCAAACATTCAAGATAACGTGTTCCTTTCCCTGGGCCATCTCGCACTTCGAGGATTTTTTTCCATCTGCATCTACAGACTATCCAGCTAGCTGCTTCTATAGGTATGTGGCGGAGGTTGTTGAGGCACCAGCCGTTGGCAAATAAAAAGGAAATCCCCTAACGAAATTCCACCTAGCATTTATTAAAGCCCTTTATCATGCGGGCAAACGAATTCCCATACCTATCCGTTCGACAAATTATCTCTCATAATTTATTATTTCTGCCGGACCTGGAAATGGTGCGGGGTTCCAGTAGTATGTTTTCCGTATCGCTCTTAAAGATTGCAATTCTTAGTTGCTTAAGAAATCTAAGCCTAGAGCGCAGCCTCCGAGTCTCTAGCGGCTTTCAACCGAGGTGTTAGTGTGGTGTAGCAGATAGTGTGTTTGAGGGCGTTTGAGGGCTTCGCCCAGGATTTGAACCAGGAACCCCTCGACTGAGTCATGTGTAGCAACAAACAGACCAAGGTTAACATTATATAAACGTTGTTTTCTTTACGTGGGGCCAAAGTTACTTCATTTACTGCCCACAAAAATTTAAAAAATTAAGTCACCAAATAAATGTTAAGACTTGCCAAAGACTGCCTTTCCTCACAAGAAATAATTGAACATTTACTTTTATGTTATTTCTTTAAAACGCTCATGTATTATTTACTGCATTATTACTTTCTTCTATTGGCATACATTTTTGTTATCCGATGGTGGCTCAATTCTGGTCCTATGACCTTGGAGACCACCTAAAGCTGCTTCACTTTGTTATCTTGTATTCAGCTGCAGAAACAAAATGAAGAAGTACCTAAATAAATTATTATTTATTAGTATTATCAGCAGCTAAGCGTATAATTCACTAAGCTATGACCCTCCCTCTTAATATATACATCAATAAATTAAAAGATACAGACAAGTTTGCAATGAGTACTTTTATTTTATTATTATGTTATGAGTTCCACCAAGTCAAGTCTGAAACACTTCTTTATATTAACAAATGCCTTGACTCAAACTTCTCACAAGACTATCTATCAGTCCTTGCGCGGGAAATTGGATTTAAAAAAAATCTATTCCAATGGAAAAATCGTTAATTTGAGAGTTGTCTTTGTGGATCGTGGGCGAAATTGCCAATCAATATGCACACGTGAATGTATCAGTGCACAGTGAAGTGGACGTCGCCGTTCCATTCCGTGTATTTATGTTCCCTCTGGTGCTCCCTTCGGTCCGTGGGACCAACTAACTGGAGAAAGGGGCGTGCGGGTCTGCGCCGTCATTTGTCAAGGGATTGAGCCAGTCGCCGTCCGTCCCAGGTAGCGTGGCGATCTATTTAACGAGTCGGCCGGTGACCTGGTGCCTGGAGGGAAAGGGTCTGCAGGTGAAAACGGAAGGTTTACATCGATATATCACACGTCAAGTGACTCTTTCTCGGTTGGTGTGTGATATTTTAGTTGGTATTACCTTGAGCGATCATAGAGAACACCTAGTTGAAGTTAATTTTTCAGATCTTTATTTTCAGCTATAATCCTTGTTTGTGATGGCTGCATCTATATCCGAGATGTATTTTATTATTTAAACACTTCCAGTCTGTCCTTTACTCATGGTATCAGGAAAACTCCTTAAGCATAAAACTATTTGGAACGGAGAAAGCCTAGTAGGGCACATTTATGCAGTTATCGGAGATGCATTGTTTTCAAAACCGTAGGTTGTTTTCAAAAGGACATATTTTGTGCTTTGCTTAAATAGTCTTTTTATGTTCTCATGTTAAAACATTTTTTTTAAATAGATGAATAGTAGTGGTTCTTATTACGAAACATATATTTCAATAAAGGTAGTATTTCAAATTATACTACAGCCATTTACTCTCTTAGAAACAGGGAAACATTATTTCATCAGCGTCTCAACTTAGGAATGGGTGGGCGTATTGATTGATTATGGCGTACTAGCTAGTCCTGCTAAGCTAGACTTTAGGTTTGCGGACTAGATACTTTCGTATTAACTTCAAAGGCAGGAAATATATTGATTTGTGGAATTTTACTTATCCAAGGCAGTCCATTCTTATTTCCCTCGGCTATAATGAGCATGATGCATCTAAGAACGGACTATAGTGGCAGATACTAGCGTGAAAGTCGTAAGGGATCCGTTACATTATGAGGGATTACTTTATGCGGTAGCTAGAATGTTGGGCAACCAATGGATTCGGCTTCAAATCCCAGCAGAATTTCTCAGAGACTGCCCGATCTTTGCCTGAATGCTATGTGGAGGACATTTCAAGCGCAGCACAACGTCCGTCATATGGGACGTTAAGCTGTGGTCCTCTTGGCGCCTTTCGTTAAGAGCACGCTAATGCCGGCGCCAGGTTTTTCTCTACCCTTCCATGCCTGCCATCAGTGGCGCCGACTCCAAGGGGGCCTAGGGGGCTCGACCCCCCTCAAAAATTCGTTATGTTTGTGAAGAAAAAATGTGTCAGGCTAGCCGATTCTCCCCGGAGGGTCCAGATATCGAGATTCGAGTTATCAGGTTCTAATGATGATCATATGACTCTTCCAAAATGCTTAAAAAACTTAAAACTCAATACTTATAAAAATTCGCGGGTCAAGATCCCCGGTTTGGGCCACCCCAATATTTTGTAAGTCGGCATCCCAGCCTACTATTCCCTCGTGGCGCAAATGGCCTCAGCTGCCAGTCGCCTCCTCCAATTACCATACCATACGTTACTTTATACTTTGGTTTATCGGGTTACTGCACCTTAATTCGTTGACCCTTTGAGATAGTGGCAGCGGCTCGATCGGAAATAAAAGTCGGGCCTCGTCTACATTAAAAGCGGTTAAAGAGACTCCATTGGCTCAATCCCTGGTCCCCACGGTCGGGAATTCCCGATGCGGACATCGGTAGAGTAGGCATTTCAGGGAGGAGAGTGAGCCAGCGAGTTTGTCCGGGACGCAGTGGAGTGATACACATCCCAGTGATTTGGGAGCGTGGCCCAAGGCGAAGTTGAGAAGGGTTTAATCACGGCCCTGTTATTATTGCTTTTTTGTCCGGGTAGGCGGAAGGGAAGAGAGGTTGGGTTTATTTTTTTATATCACTCCTCCAACCCAGCTCTCTTAATTGCTGCCCCTGTTAACTTCCCAACGTAATGGTTTCCTGTACGATTCCCGATTGCTGAAGATTGATGTGTCCCTCGAAAACCTTTCGTCTTGTCATTCGTGTGCTCGGTGAGAATTGTAATTCCCCGTCATTAAGGGTTTTTTTATTTCTTCTTTCTCTGTCGACCTTCTTCTCCACGGTGAGACAGAAGGGGATATTCAGAGGCGAGAAGTTTCCGATTTATGCGTAATAACGGTACCGAATAAAAATCTCGACCAATGATCATTGATTGCTTCTTCCTTGGAGGGTAATAGGCTCATTATTGGCACCCCTGGCTTACACCTTTCAAGTTTAGGGTGCAGTTAAAGTCACCAAGGTCTAGGGATCGTCTAGAAAGCAATTGGAGAAAATATATCATTCATCTCACTGGGGTCAAGTTAGTAGGTACTATCTTTCTTTTTAACGCTTAAATTCCCTTTAAGGAGTCCAGGAAGTGACGCCCAGATCCTTGTAAACGATGAAGATTACATGTATTCAGGATTTCTTTCTTATTATCGACAACGGTGTGCAGGGCCTTAACGATCCAAGCTTTAACGTAATGCCTAGTTCTATTTTTTCTTCCTTTTGAAAGTTTTATCCCCACTACTGTTTGAGGATGAGGAAAGTATATAGGCATGATGGGACTGCTCAAGAATGAATACATCACAATTTTAATTTCAAATGATTCACTTTAATTGCTTTTATTGCTCCGAATTTACTGTATGTAATGCGGAGGTATCCTTGAGTATTATTGCTATCGTTATCTTGAGATAAAGGTTGGTTTACATGGGTTATGCCTACGAATCACCCCAACCCGTTCCAGGCTTTTTTTAATTAAATTACTTTTTAATAAATATTTGTGAATGTATATATTATATGCAGTAAAATTGGCGTTAGATACACCCAATATTTCTGCGTATTTAAAAAAAATACTCTTGCAAATTGCAATCCATTAATTTACCGGAAAAATTCATTATTCAGAAAGGCTTTGCTCTCATTAGTCCGGTAAAGTAGAGATATACTGTATATTATATTTATATCAGTGCATACTAGGTCCCTCATTGCGTTTACTCTCCTGTATTTTCTAAAATCAGAAAGCGAGTTTTTAGTGGAAAAAAATAATTTAATACAACTTAACGTTACGTGTTGAAGCTCTTCTTTTCACATTCCCGTGGCAATTCGGTTTGAATATGAATTAGTGAATTTAATACGTAAATCTGAGTCTTTATTGAATAGTGTAATAATATTTTTACCATACTGCCTTTGATGAATGCTTTTTATGCTCTTTACGTATCATCCCAAGCCACTGTACATTAACAAAATTTTCTTTTTCGTACTAGCCATCTTATCAGGTCAATTGAGTGTTGTTTTAAAATCATTGTTCTTTTAATAAATATTTTTCGTTTGGGTCTGCAAAATTTGGTTACCATGATTTGCTCTTGCTTTTTTCATTAAATTATTGCCGTTGCATTTCGTTGATACGCTGATATAGACTGCTTAAAATTGCTTCTTTTGGCTAAATTATTTGAGTTAGGTGAGCGTTATGTGAATGTATGGTTATCGGAGAACGTAATTATTTGAGGAAAATAAGTGTGAAAATGGGATCAGAAAATGTGAAACAATAAATTTCGGAAGTTTTTGGCATATTTGAATTAAAAAATTATTAATTTCATTTCCGTTGCTATTTATGGAGATAAAGGCAAGCAGATTCGGCCGTGCCCTGGCCGCACGTGTTAGTCCATTAATTACGTCAAGATAAAGTTCAGCGCGTTCGTGAAAGTTATTTTCATCATATTTCGTAATAAGAACGGATTCGTTAACAGATTCGGAAAAATTTATTGAACGAATTATTTATTAATCGTTATTAAAGCTAAGGAAATTAAGTAAATGATTTTTTTTGAAATATGGGGTTAATTAATGAAGTCTATTAATCGTATCTGTTTGCTTTATGAGTTTAGCTTGAAGTGCCCCTTTTTGGTGTCGTTTATATTATTTCCACTGCCACGATGATGATATTCTCTTTGCATGAACAAAAAAAAACATTCACTATTACGTGAAAATGCTCGCTTATGGATGCTAGGCAATTGAGTACATCGTTTTCTTTGAATTATTGTGCAGTAACGTTAGAGCTCTCATTTCTATCTCTACTTTACTATTTAATGCTCAATTTAAGTTTTACCTTATATTGAAGAACAAAGAATAATACAGTAAGAAACATTATTTGCTCTGTTATTATTATAATCTTGATGAATTCGACGATTTTGTGCCCGGCCCGTTTTACCCCTGTAATCCTGGAGAGCTGTGACGTAGGGATCCCTCAAATGATTCAAACTTCCTTGAAATGTCAATTTGCATTGACCCTAATTATTACACGCCTTCTCACATAAATTTTCTGTTCAGCAATGTTCTTATTTTACATAAACAAAACAGAAACGTTCTTTTAAACAAATATTACACAATCTAAAACATCAACCTTGCATAACATGCATTCAAATATAAATTAATATAAGAAAAAACGTAAATAACGAGCGGAAATTATATAAATGAAGGTAAATAAAATTAATAAAAGTTGGACAAGGCACGGCGTTACAGGGTGTATTCTATGCTTAAATTTTCAAGGGATCGGATCAGCAGAATATTCAAGGCACCTTTATCCTGGGAGGTGAAACTGACGGTACTGGGGACGACCACAGCGACCGGCCGGTGCTATCATCTTTGCATAGTACAAGGTCTTCATATTATTATTTTCTTTCCACATATACCAAAAACTGCACGAAATGGCCTTTATATCGAGGATCCTAGTTACTAATAACTATTAAAGCACAAACGCCCATATTCTGAATACGTAGAGGCAAATAGCCATGACGGGACTCGAATTCGCGAACTTCGCATTACCAAGCCAGGACTTAATCCTGCGCGACGTCACTTGTTGTAAATGCAGGTAAGTGATGTGGTTACCGCAGACATTTTCTGTTCTTTATCGACGTCTGCACATATTCTATCATTGTTATTTCATCCGCGTGATTCTTAGCTAGTTTTGGGATCGAAGCGTGGGAGTAAATGCGAAATGTGAACCTTTTTTTCAAGCTTGATTTTTGTAACTGCATCTGCATTTTGTTAAATTTTTATTCAACATCCGCGCAACCTCAAAATGATGGCGACTTAAAACGGGAGCAAATAGGGAACGTCGACGACTCACTAATGGCGTTTCGTATTTTATCCCGTTTTTTGGTTCTCTCCGGAAATCGATTCCGTAAATATACTCTCTTGAAAGTCCACTCTATCAGATGACGTGGGATCAATCCCCACAGATAACGGTCACGAAACGATCCGTTGTTTTGCGTCCAGGACTCGTGTATATTGGTTTTGTGCGCACGTTCGTTACTGCATGGTCTCTTTTTAGCCGTAACGAACGACTGATTACAGTGAGGCTCAATTATCGAGACGGGTTACTGCGAGGAAATATATTTGGGGTGAAATGGGTACTCTGTTGTGCGATGGGCCTCCACAGAAGTTCTCGAAATTAAAATCTAGCAGTTGTCTGCGTAAAGAGTCAGGTTGGGGTAACGTCGCATTTCGAACTTTTTGTAGATGAAACTCTGTTGTGCATTCCCTAATGATTCCGATAAGATTTTCTCTAAAAGGGTTGCATTCCGTATCAAATTTATCGACCTTAATTTTTTTATTATATTCTCTCAAATATGGACGGTAAAAGTTCTTAAAGGAATCCCAATTTAAATCAAACAATCTGAAAATCAGTTAGTTTTTATGAAAACGCCTACCATAGGTTTTTGACCGTTAAGAGTTAATGTTTTCTATTATCATGCCCCAAGTCTATTAGAAAGCTAATAGTCTTCGTGAATTACGAGAAAGTCGAATTAATAATCGTTTGCCTAAAGTCCCATGCAAATAATTTTATACGCGATTTTTTACACGATGAAGTTCTAAATGAATTTTTGTGAAGGCCGTAATGTTTGTTACCGGAAAAAAATATGCTATTGTGACGACGAATTTATTACTTAGGCTCTTTGCAGTGGAGTCTTTTTGAAGCATTACAGTCGAATATAGGGCGACTTTAAAACCATGTTCCGAAATGCCATTGAATTTAGTAATCTCGGAAAATTGAGAACTTGACTGTTTTTGCAGGAGCATTATGGAAGATTTTTTTAATCTCTAAGCTGGGAATTGATTTTATTAGCCATTTTAGTATGCATAAAGTCTTTTGTTATAATTATTTCTACTTTGTTGTCATTGTGTACTGATTTTGACATTTGTGCGATTACAAATATTTTTCTTTGCATAAAATTGCCTTGATGCTCAGATTTCTTTGCTTGTGTACGCTGCCATATGCATCGGAAGGCAACCCGCTAAAAGAGATGATCTCCTAGGATGTGAAAAAGTAATCTTCTAGGGTGTCTAATTTCATTCTATTGTCACTTATCCTTATTGTATGCTATAGGCTATGTAAGGTCTTATAAGGTCTGATATGATTGAATGAATAAAATGATTTGAATGAAAGAATGATGTAAGGCCTTGCATAATTATTATTTTACTTAACGGATTCTTGGAAAATTGACTTTTTCCAACGAGAATCATTAACCTTTCCGTCGGCTACGTCCCTAAAAACTATTCACCCTCCAAAGGCATGCACTTAATGCAGTGGGCCAACGGCTGATTCTAAATTCCGAGGGGTAAAAGCGCGTCTTATGCGCTCTTTTTTTCGTCTTCTCTTTCGCCAAATTTTTGCTGCAAGGCGGCTGATTTTCTTAGCCGCCTCCAACGCGCGAGGAGAATACGCCGCTAGCAATTTTTACCCCGCGTTTACAGAGTCCGTAAACGTTTGCATTAAAACGAGTAGTTCCTGTAACGACCGCGCGGAACGATGAAGAGAAAGAGGTTGAAGAAAAAAAAAGGCAAGGGGAAGTAGCGGCGCTTCCTTTTAATGGGCACTTTGGAATTCCGTAAACGAGGTATGTAAAGACAGACGACGGGCGTTTGGGTATATCCGTGAGCGATGCGCATATCCAGGCATTAAGCGTCCCTGGGCGTTGATACCTCCAGAGCGTAACCAACGCCTCATAGTGCGTGAATCGCATAGCAGGAGAGACGTCGCGTCCATGTTTTTTTTTGTAACTTTTGCGATCTTTTTGGGCACTGTGGTATCATGCAGGGACTGGTGAAAAGGGGTGGTGGCTAGAGAGAGGAAATATCACGAAAAAAAGGAAGGGTTTTCCTGCTCGGGGTTTTGATCTGAAGGCTTGGAATACATCAAAATGCATGCATGTGGATAGATGAAAGGATGTCCCGCGACGAGAAAAAAACCTCACATGGGTGCACGTGTGATGTCGATGAAGGTCACAGGCGGAAGTCTGGTTTTCATATTGATGGCATACGGTTCACGGAGAGGAAAAGCCCATAGCTGACCCGTCATAGGGCCATCTAGCTTTCTCTGTAGCTGAGATTTTCGAAGAGGTAGAAAAAGTACTATTTTTTTCTCGGAATCGGTCGTCATTTCATGTCCATGTAAATATATATTATATTATAATTACTTTCTTGAAATGCCTCATGGTTATATTATACGCTAGTGTATATGACGTGTACGGACAGTTTGATGGTATCGTAAACGGATTTTATCCATGTTTCTAATTGTTTACTCGTTAGTCCACGTTCTATGACGTTATGCTTTAATTGGGAATCTTTTCAGCCCATTACATCCGTGCTCATATGTTTATCCAAGGCTCCACGATGAAATACTCGTGAAATTTAAATAGTCTACGTTGCAATATATATTCATTTATAATCACTGATTTCCTCATCCATGTGATTGTTTTTATCGGGTCTCACTCATTTTTATCGACAACCCAAGCATCAGAGTACATACGAGAAAAATCCGTGAAAAAGCCACAATAATGGACAAAGACAACAATATTTCAGCTTTAATTTCTGTCTATTACTTAGACAGGCATATCAAGATATTGACATTTAAGAGGTCTATTTTGGGAAAGCAGAATACACAAAACAAGCCATGTTTATTTTTCTCAATGAATTTGTTTTTAAAGACCAATAAATCTTTATTCTAATCTTAACACTGTTATTACACCCTTGTATTCAGTATAACATCTAAAAAACTGATATTTTATGCTTCAAAGTATTTGAATCTTTAACGACGTACCGGGCCACGTACCTCAAAAATGAATCTGTATATCAAAAGTTTTTTCGCTCATTTTAACCGCTCATTGTATTATTTTCATCTTACGTACTTTGACTCCATTTTTCTCAATTAATTTGCTTTTATGTACCTCAGAATGTAGTTTTCGTTGAACGAATGTTGTATTCACCTTTTACTTAAATGGAAACTGACTTTAAAGGACCTGAGGAGATGATATTATTTATGAATCTCTCTGTGAAACGCGGAATGTACTGAGAGACGTTCATTTTCCTATTTTTTTTATTTCTTTGTAGGGGTCATTCCTAATAATCTCCCCCTTAAATTACCCCTTTATTCCATCCAAATATTCCAAAAAACTGATGATAATTTACAAGTTTCTAAAGCCGTTGTCTGTCGTTCCTGCTGAGACCATGGCGTGGAAAGAAGACGGCTAGTTTTTCCGCGTCCCGGAGGTTCTTTGGACCCTTGACGGGGGCAAAAGCGGAGCACTGAGGAATTCCGACGTGCCCCCCGGGGGCGGGGCGGAGGAGGGCGTGCGCTCTGCGTTGGAGGAACCCTTTTCCGTGTGATGACGAGGGGGCGAAGGGCTACTCGCGCGAGAGGGCTGGAGGGTTTGGGGGAAAACGCGCGTAATTGCCGCCGAGCTGGGCCGAGGACCCCTTGTGTAACTCCGAAAGCCGCGGGGCATACAACTCACCCGCACTCCAGGGTCTCGAAACCCCCTCCGAAAACTCCAGTGCTTAAATAACCAGCCCAGGTTTTCCATCCGCTTCCTCTCCTCATCCCTGTGTGTTTGTGAGGTCCTTTCGGATCTACACAGCCGTGTGTTTTGACGAGTGTAACTCGTGACGCGGATTGCGTCCCAGCTGCGATACAGTTTTTTTTCTTCTTTTTATGTCGCATATCTCTGTGAAGATATTGCTGTAGTTTTAGTTGGTACCGAGTGCAAAAGGGAGTTAAGGGATTGCTAATGAATGCAATTCACTTCCTGTAACTCCAACCAAGTTCTTCACTCTCATGGTAATAATTACAATTATCTCTCACTAACAGGTTTCTTCAATTTAAGGCATTCCTTAGTGCATGATTAATTGGGGAAATCTCTTAACATTAGAGAAATTATGACAATTCCTATCATTAGTGTGGAGAACTTAGGTGAAGTTACAGGAACACAACTACATTCATTCTCGTATCTAATCCATTTTGCACTCTGCATCAAATAAAACTACAGCCGTATTTTCACAAAAATTGGAGACCCTATTTCGAAAAACCATTTAAATCATCCTTGCCTTGGATGCACGGATCTTTTACTGTGATTTATTGGAGGAATACTATAGCACTATCAAATATCTTGAGATTTCATGACATAACATTTCGTATCCGGCCCTGGTGAATAAGTTAATTAACTAGTTTTAAAGTATACGGGAACTAGCCGCGGTAATAACTTTTTACGGGAGTCACCTGCGTAGTCAATTTTTTTCTCTGTGGATCTTTCGCACGAAAGTTAATTAACATTAGTTTGCTAGGCTTTTTTCTAGTGGGTTGATTTCAGAAGGTCAAATTTCTTTATTTAAATCTTATTCTCTCCAGATAAACTAGTAAATTAATTTTTCTTCTTCTTTCCTTTAAGAAAAAGTCATGGCTGCTTGTCTACTCATTCCAAGTGATTCCTCCTTTGAAATTTTCTTTGCAGCATAACATGAAAATGATTTCAATTCTTAGCGGGGATGGAGAGTATATAGATAACTATCGCAGCAATGATTAGTTACGTCTATTATCACAGTAAAGAAAACATGCCGATAGGACATCCAAATGCCGGCGCCCTCAAATTTTTTGTGGACGTTGTGATTGATTGGATCTTATCATAATATTTATTGCAGCTACACATTACATTGCTCTAGAAAAAAAGGAATCCCTATTCCTACCTTTTAGTAAAGTGTCCCTTGTTTTTATCTATTCAATCTGCGCCTCACCAAGTTACCCTCCTGTACATCAGCGAAATTACCTCTCTGTAGCCGTTCGCGTCTCATTATATCCGGATACCCTGAGAAATTTTTCCACGTTCGGTCTCAAACGCGCGCAGGGCGCATTCTCGAGATGAAGCCCAACTAGAGCAAAGAAGCGTGCCTTCGTCGCTTTCGTACCAAAGGACTTTCCGGCTTGATGACTCTCAGCGTCGCGAGTGTTTGCTGCATGTTTCTCCACGTGAAGAGAGGGAGCCTTATATAGTTTAGACTCGTGCCGACGCACCGTTTATGCTTCAAGGGCGTGTGTGTGGATACCTGGCGCTTTAGAACTCGTGCATACCCTTCTCTGTAGATCCACGGGCACAGAAGTCAAGAGGAGCTTACACAGTCGGGCCTCATGCTACGTGAGTTTTCTTCTTGCAGGGCAACGTAGCGTTTTCACTTTGGAGTAGGTGGAAAAGCTTGAGGAAGGAAGCAAGAGCATGGGTCAGCTCACTTCACCTTGTGCTGGGGAGAGAATTTCAACCTTGAACTAAATTGATCCAAAGTGATTAATTTCTCAAAGATTGGGGAATAGCTGGGTAAATTGTTTACTCATTAGTCCTCTATATTACTTTGATCTCAAAGTAAATTCATGTGCATTAAGGAGGTCCTTATTGAAGCTATGTTCTAAGCATTTTAATTTGGGAACATATTTCTGTGTTTTTGCGCTGTGATACTAATCATAAATAGTCTTTGTTCCGATACTCTATCCCCAGGAAACGTTGAAATTAATGTTTTAGGTCTTCTATTAGGCATTTTTGGCATAAAGAAATGTGTTATACCAAAAATATACACCTGTGGATGAGTTATTGTACTTAGCTGGAATTACCTTTTAATCAGCGCGCGTATAGTTCAAATTTTCCTTTTTGATTACTAATACCACCTACACGTAATACGTAACGATTTCTGTAATGTAACGATTAGTCGTTTGAGCTTAGGAGTATCTGATTAGATTACAAGTGAAGATTGGAAAAAGTGTACTGTTGTCCTAATTTATCCCAAAGAACTAGTCCGAACTAATCACCCTTTCGATACTAGTGTAAAATATATTCTTAGGAAGAGTTTAAATTTATTTATTCTTACTATAACCAACGTCAAGTTTGATTTGATACAAATTTCCTATTATTCCGTCAGCTTTTCTCATCCCTTATCGACGTAACTCTTTTTTATGCTTCATTTTTCATTTTAATTACCTATTTAATAACCAAAGTTCCTCATCAGAGGAGTGAAATAAAGCTGATGTAAGTAAGCATCATTATACCTTTTTAGGTAACGTGAAAAAAGAATGTTTAAAAAATTTTTAAAAATATGGTAAGATACTGTTTTTTACTTGTGGAACATTTGAGATTTTCATTTTATTCACTATGAATATTCTTTCGGTTAATAGACTTCAGTTTTAGATAATGGCATTTATTTTGTTTCTTTTCCATGTAAATACTGTGTAGCAATAGTTTCAGATAAAATGGGATCGAATTTTCAACATTGCCATCGGTCGAACATCCTTGGTCAGTGTGGAGTAAATTACTTGTTAAGATATTTGCTACGTGCTCTTGGAGCACTAGTATGGGGCGCGGGGCTTATATTAACTTTGAAGGGCTAGTATTAATTAATCGAACGGTTCAAGTACTTCACTTTCTAAGTTTTTTCTCCAGTAATTCACCACGAAGTTTACAATCATATAATGCAATTTAAAACCATTAGAATGCTTTCATTCACTGAGTTATCAGAAATCAAGGATTATTTTTTACCAGGAAATTCATTTAAAATCGGCGTACCTTGTGGCTTATTTTAGCGAAATTTCAGATGGAGGCTCATTACCTTGCCTGCCATAAAGAGGAAATATAAATAAGATATCAAATCTCCTATCTTTTGCTGTGACGGTACCTATTATACACAATTAAATCCTTATTTATCCAGCAAAGCCTTCCTATTTGGTTGAGCTAACCCCTGTAATTTGCTTTTAATTCAAAATTGTCCTTTTTATCCAAAATTACCCTTATTCCATAATTTTTTAATGAATACAAATTTTCATTTTAAAGTTGCTCAATGTAATTGGAAGAGTTTATTCTAGCACCAAAAACTAATTTTAATCGTCATTAAGTATTGACTTTCGGTACATGCCTGTAATTGGATCTTTTTTCTATCGTAACTGTAGTTATGATTTAATTTCTGAATAGTAACACTGTGATAAATTTTCAGCGACTGCAGTTCAACAAAAAGTTTACCTCCTATGCACCGAAAGGCGCCGACAGCCATTAGACACCATATCACTTGGGAAAGAAAAACCCCAAACTATGCGGTTACCCTAAAGGGTTGTATATAAAAAAAGGGTGGGGGTTAAAAGCTTGACGACGTGACTGGGGATGAAGTGGGGGTATTTTCCCCTCACTCTCGGCTCGTACGTGTGCTTTTAAGAAGTGCCACGCTTCGCCGGCTGAGTGGGCCTTATGCCTCCTTATCCGACCTCCCGGCCCGCCGTCCACAATAATTTCGGGGACTTGAATAGGGGTTATTGAAACGGTTACCTTGTTTTGAAGGGTGGACCCACCAAATCATCATATCTCTCTTGGTATTTTTTTAAGGGTATCCACAAGCTAACCGCTTATTAGGGGTACTTACGTAAAATTCTGAAGTTTTCGATCCATACTTTTCCAAAATCCATTTCTTGGGATTGTTTCCTACTAAAAAAAATCTTTCCATTCTAGCCTTTAAGATTTTTTAAATAAAATATCAGTGAAAATTAGTTTTACTTTCATAGGCTGGTTATTTTTCTATAAATACATAAAATTTCGGGTTTTTCTGTATTGGTTGTTATCCTTTGTTATTGTCGAATATTTTTTTTTTCGTGATTAAAAAAATCGTACGTTGTACTCATAACTTGTAGGTTTCTGATTACGTCATTTATTATCAGCCCAAGTATGTGCTCTGGTTTTTGAATTCTCGCCGGTGTTTTTGTATTCCTAATATGTTCCTAATTCATTGCGCACAAATCCTGGATTTTCAGTCTTCCCTGTTTTAATTGACCATTTTATACGATGGGTTTTATTTCGTTTTCCTCTGAATTTTATTATGAAATTAAACTATTGCATTAAGTTTAAGCTCAGACTTTGTGAAATTATGTGAGGAATTCCTTTGATTTCCATATAAATTAGTAGAGTTGCA
This sequence comes from Ischnura elegans, assembly GCF_921293095.1. Classification (NCBI taxonomy): domain Eukaryota; kingdom Metazoa; phylum Arthropoda; class Insecta; order Odonata; family Coenagrionidae; genus Ischnura; species Ischnura elegans. The sequence continues at coordinate 15,465,482 of NC_060256.1, forward strand.
ATACAATTTACCGGTGACTTCACAAGCTAACAAATAAATAGTAGGATATTTAATAACTGCCTCTAATCACATTATACACCTATAAAATTTCCTAATTTCTACCATTATCAATATTTTTCTCATGATTGCAATTTATGTTGGTCTTTTTTTACAACACAGAAATACTTGAGCTGGACATTACAGCAGGAGTTGAGTTTACCATTTCTCCAATTTTAATCAGTTTTGTTGTATATTATAGTAGAGGATATAGTCAAGCATGTAATAAAAACCGATTTAAATGCTATCAGATATAAGCAATTAGTCAACAGACCGTTGTGATTACGGCTTTGAGTATTCGAAATCTTGGATTCTTGGCATCGCCGACTAGGCATTGAAAGAACGCAGTTGAGGTGTGAAGAGGTTTCAAAAATCTGCGGCCTCTGAGATATCTGGAATTTTCCCACGTCCTACCGTAATCGAGCGATTGGATTGGGCATTCACCTACCACTCATCTCCCTACACTTTTTTATGGCATCCCAGGTGATAAGTGTGAGTTTCGATTCTGGTGGTGTTGATGATAGCTAGCATCAAGTCTCCGTCCTACCAGAAAGGGCCGATGTGATCCTCATGGTAGTAATCGAATTTCACTGCGCCCATCTTGTAGGGAAGTCCCCTCGTAAGGTTTTTTTCAAATACCTCTGGCTGTAATTACTTTTCGTTTGAAAGTCACGTAGTCCAGCGTAGTCCAACCCTAGCCATTAACCCATTACCGGCCGAGTAAAGAAATACTTGAAAATATATAATTTTTTCTCTTCATTTTACCTAGTAACATGCTAAATAAGGTAAATTGAAAATATGGGCCTTCAAAAAAATTTGCTTATGGTAAAAAGAAAATGTTGCGTTTTCGCAACGTTGGCCGAATCAGGTATCTGTATGCAGTTATGCAACCCGCATTACAATACATTGCCGTCTCATAGGAATATGCTGATTTTACTGTCGGATATAATCCTATACCTTTTTATGCCACACATATGGCAAATATCGTCATATTGGATAAATAAAATCCTTAGATATTATGTTTCCAACGAAATGTTGTTGTTATTTGACCTAAATCCACTATAAAATAGACATGCTTTACGGTTTGAAAGAAATAAGTCAAAGCGAAAATTTTCTCAGAAGAGCATGTATTTCACATTTTTTCTTTGACCTAAATTTTATCATTGCAGATTGAATTACAACAATTAATGGCTAATTATGAAATACTCAAGCATTTTGGATGCAATGGAACATAAAATTTCGTACATTCATACATGGTTTGGTTTTTACAGTGTTTCGGCAACTACTGAATTTTTTTTAACTCTATGGCCAAATTCGTCCCTTCATGCTTCACGAATCTGCAATGAATTATATGGCCTAACTTTTTCTATGTTTATGGACGCGAATTGTATAGGAGTACGTCATCTATTGACTGATTCACTTCACTTTCTAGATGCGTCCCTGCTAGATACGATTTGAAGTCTACCAGTGAAATTTACTTCCGTTGCATAACCTGTACAATCTCCTGGCATTAGTGCAAACGCTGTCCAGTTAGTTGATAAGCTAGGACCTTTTTTCCCCTGAATTCTAGTGCGGTAATTTGCATTTGCATTATCAAGTAGGTCCATACCTCCCATGTATTTACTATATTCCCCAATAACACGAATAGTATTTTCTTTTATTAACATAGAATAGTATGTGAAATAGTATTTTCTTTTTTCTGCTGAAACTTTTCCCTGTGCCAAATGGAAGCGAAAAATTTGTATTGCTGTCTACAGGGACAATCTATTTATCATTCCATCGAACAATACTAAGACCTTCGGCTTTATCAAATGTTTGTTTTCATGTTCCTCTCGGTTTCACGTCGATGGTTTTATTATATTCTATCAGACACTCTTCTGTTATACGTATTCACTCGTATTTTCACGGATGGCTCCAGTGACAAATAATCCTTTTTCTTTCAAAACAATAAATAGTCTCCAAGATGAAAAGAAGTTATCGAAAAACATACGATGATTCGAGGGATCAGGGATAACCTTGACAAATTCCAGAATAACACTTGCTTCCAAGCCTAAATTTCGATAGAAGTAATTTTATATCGCCTGGTTGAACCCTAAAACCGTCTGAATAACATAAGCACCAAAGTTAAAAGCAAAATCTAAAAGGCTTGTGTTAAAAGAACATTTATGCACTGTAGTGACCAAAGTAAGGTACCATTTGCTCATTATTTCAAAATTTATGCGCAAATATTCCGAATTGTTATAATTTTTTATTCAAGTCGTCAAATTGAGGTCATAATTTACAAATCTGTCATATTTGTCCAGACAGGAATTGTCTGAAAAGTGTAGAGTATTTTTTAGTAATCTACGCCTAATCGTCTTCATTCACCCAATATCCTGTTGTGGAAGTCGGTGATAGTCGCTGAATCGTGAAGTAAGGAAGGATTAATTCGGATTGAAAGTACAAAGTTTTGTGTCCCATTGCACCCAGAACGCTTTCATGTAATTCATAAATAGTCATTATTTGTTGTAATTCAATCTTTTGTGATAAAAATGTCAATTAAAAACGGGAAAATTCGTTATCTTCTGTAAAAATATTCACTTTGACTCATTTCTTTCAAGCCGTAATGCATCTCAATTTTATATTGGATTTAGGTAAAATAATGCAGCATCTCATTGGAAATATAATATCTAAGAATTTTAATAATCAAATATGACGATATCTATCTAATACGAGGCATAAAAATGCGTAGGATTATATCTGACAGTAAAAACGGCATATTCCTACGAGACGAAAATATGTTATAATGCGGGTTGCATAACTGCCTATAGATATCGGATTCGGCCAACGTTGCGAAAACGCAACATTATTTTCCGGATCTGATTTTCGCTTAATGTTGACTCCCTGACGAAATATAAGCTTTAATATCTAATAATTGAAATTTCTACGTCCACATGGACGAATAAAAAACTTAATAAAGGGAATAGTTACTCTTATGAAAAATTATTTATCTTGCTTAACAGGAGACTCGAAAATTGACACATTTTGAGTATTTTTATAAATATCGAAATACTCATTAAATGTCATTATAATCACACTAAAAATCAGTTTAAACTTATTTTTATCGAAAAAAGCGAATTCTACATGAATACAATTCAATTGAAACATTTTTTTGCATTTCTCAATAATGTTGCGTTTTCGCAACGTTGGCCGTAAATGGGTTAAGATAGCCGTCCAATTAAATTGGACCAGTTGTCAATTTAGTGTATCACTGTATCCTTCCTTTGCGTAATAATTTCTCCTCATTGTTGATGAAGTCTTCATGGGAAATCAGCCGGGTAAGGATGGACATTGCTGCCCTGAAGACGATGGCAGAGATAGCCATTGAAACGCTGGCAGCAATCCTTACCCTGCTGATACCCCGTGAAGACTTCATCAACAACATTCGCCGGGAAAGCACCAATTCCTTCATAATATCATCTCGATTCATGTGAGAGGGATATCACGCCGTCTTTAATAATAAAATTTTTAGTTAAAATAATTTTTTTGTTGCTATCAATGTGAATAATCAAATCGCGAAATCGGGAATAATGTCTGAGAAAATGTTAATTCTTGAAAGAATTTGTCATGACTGTGTTATAGCATTCTTGGATACTAGATAGGGGAACTTCTCTTGTTATCGGAAAGCGATCGAGAAGAGTCTATATAAATTGGTAATTTTTATTTACAAGTTGATGTTGCGCCATTATCGACCAAATATTCTGTAAAAGATTGAACTCTTAAAGTCTCTTTTAATAATAAGTTACGGTATTTATATTATTATTTTAATTTTTTAAATTCTCTGTGAATGCCTTTTATTCAAGAATGTAACCAAAGAAATGAAGAGGTTGGAATCGGCCCCGCTAAAAAAATTTACTCCGGTATTGCTCAGCCTTTGCTTGGAAATATCCTTTTGATTACCTCATGAAAATTGAAAGGAATGGATGAAAAGTGGTGGTCTCATTCATATCATTTTATTTTTTCCTCTTCGTTCATTGAAATGAATTTCATGATTGGCTTCCTTAAAAAAATTCTATATACTTGTTGGAAATTTATGTATTCTAGTCTCCTTAAAATTTTAATAGTCATCCTATTGCGATGAAGCTTTACTTGTTTTGTATTAGCTTGTCTTTTATCTTGTACATTATCTTGCAGTAGACACGTAGTCCAGTGCAATGGAGCTGCATATGAATTGGTTAACCATCTAGGTATGGGTAAACTCTTCTCGGGATTCCCACCGTGTTAATTTATCCATAACGGCCAACGTTTCAAGCTCCGGGGCTCATCCTTAGGGCTGAATGATGTTTTGTTTCTTTGTGTTGAGTGTTGTTTTATATTTATTTCTTTTTAGAAACAAATAAAACAACATTTAGCCCTGAGGATGGCCCCACCCACGAGCTTTAATCGTTGCTTATTATGCATAAATTAACCCTCTGGGAATCCCAAGAAGACTTTACCCAAATTATTAGCCGGAAAAGCATCAATTTCCTTCATCATAATCATCATCAATGGTCAACAATCCTCGGATTGGTTTGACGCAGCTCTCCACTCTATTCTCCTATCAGCTAAATTTTCACACCTACGTATTTCTTCTCTTTCACATCTCTCTTTACTTGTTCCATGTATTTTGTTCAAGGTCTTCCTTTTCCGTTCTTGCCTTCCACTTTACGTCATTTTGGGTACATTTACCAATTTACTTCATATTGGGTATATTTATTGAAGCATTTCATTTACCCAAATTGTACTCCTCGCTGAAAGACGATTTGCCATTCTTGGTTGGGTAATATTTAAATGTTCAAAATCTTTTCGTTTCTCTAAATGCTATTATTATTATTATTATTGATATTATTATTTAACTTTTTATAAACTCTTGCAAGTGCCATTTAAATGAATAGTTGAGTTGATGTTTTTGATGTTATTCATTTTATTCCTCGAATAACCGTGGCTATTTGTCGTGTATTTTAGCTTATCAGTAAAACATGAGAATCGAGAATAAATATATATTGGAAGCACAAATATCCGAGCGGAAGTCTATTTTTCAGTAATGTGTTTCAGATAAATGTATCCAAATTACGGTTGTATTTTTCATCGTTGAAGTTAGCAGAATAAAAAGGCTGTCACATCCTCCAAGGATTTATTGTGCCTGCTGATGTGAGATAAGGCACATTTTATCATATTTCCTAACGAAAACTCGTTTTTCATTCCGAAAATAAAAAAATATGTTGTTTAGCGAGAGAAAGCACTCTCAATCAAAATGGAGAAAGTCCCTTTGTGAAGTTTGACGATCTCTGATCACGTAAGCTCGGTATCATTCCTGTCAAAGGGGAAAATGTGTTCGTCGACGACAACTACGGCTAAGCAACTTTAAATGATATTTTTCTGGCATTGAAACTTAAAGAATTCATGTAGTTGTTTCCAAATTTTAATTTTGCTCTTTCACATGGTGCTATCGCTGTCAATATTTTATCATGCGGCGGTTACTATCACGATGGCCAGCATTCTGATCATTAGGTAGTGTAATTGCATAAAACGATATAATATTTGATAATTAAATAACAAAAAAATATTAGGAACATTCAATGTACACAGATATAAGACTTTGATTCCATTCTTAAAATTCTAATCTCCAATTAGCTACGTAAAATTTGAAAGTTTCATTCCTGAAAATATAAATTGAAGTTATAAATTTATATCCCCCACAATTTTCCATTTGACAGGAATGATGCCGAAGTGCATATTGAATCTCTTTTCCCTTCACAAAATCTTCTCCCACCTTTTGTCACCATCCTACCGTCTCCCAGACCTAGTATAGTTATGAGTTTGTATTTCTTGTATTTATACCAGATGATGTCGTGTCTAAACCAATAGTTTGAAATTTAATATGTGAAATTTACATATTTCTTGTATTTAACGTGAAGAAATTTCGCCAAATAACGCCTAAAACTATTGATTGTATCCATTGAACACTGCTTAATTTTTAAGGCTTTACTTTGCAAAATCAAGTAATACGAAATAAAAATATTCTTAGAGTATTCCGTACTGAACATCCGGCCATAGTTTTACAAATGCATTTCATCATCTATGCCTAGTAAGTGAAATCATAATTAATATCATCATGTTACATAATACCCTGATCAAGGGTCATTAATGTAGTTATTGAAACGAAGTATTCTGTGGATGTCTTACGTTAGTCCGTCATATTAACACGATGCGTACGGATTGCGAGAATTCTCGTCATTTTTTTCCCGAACATTCCGGACGGATGACGAAGTTTCTCGTCATTTAGGCGCGTCAGCCTAAGCAATTTTAAAGCTTACAATACGTAATCGTTAGTACGTTTTCAGTTGTTGTTCGTTATTCATGATGCATTGATGCATCATAACGTTTGATTGGGTAAAGTTATATTCTAAAATTTAGCTTTTTAACCATGTTTAAACCAAAGGCATTACACCCTAATAGGCACATATTTCCAGTCTCAACACCTCCACCCAGAATTCCTAGGAATTTAAATACCCCGGTACGCAACGTGTTAACGGTTTTCTTACGTTTAGGTTTTTTCCTCTGCTATATGTCACATTTTTTTCATGGTCTCGAGCAAAGGTATAAATTCGACGAAGCGCCCTTTTTCTCCCATTCAAAATATTAACTACACACAGGAATTAAATCTTTCCACTGTACTCCGCAAACGACAATGTGTCGTTGCTAGAGAGGAGGTAGCCCTCGTTCGTTTCCCCGGGGACGTGTTTCCCGTCACAAATTATCGCTTTAATTATTCGCCCGCCTCGGCTCCGCTCTTGAGGCTAGGCACTTCACCTCCATGCTGAGGCTCCATCCTCACCGATACATTTCACCGTATCCCTCTTTTCTTTCCGGGAAGGATAAAAGGAGTAGGTACTCTGCGCCGGAGGAGGCACTTGTCGGGACAAAGAAAAACAAAAGAATGCTCCGGAATAACGGAGAAGACATCGCCGTCTCCCTCTCCTCCTTGGACTGACGCCCATTCACAAATAAGCCCGACGCCTTTTACCAAGCTTCCCTCCTAAATGGTGGGAAAGAATTCTTTCTTTATGATTATTTTACTCTCCCCTCCGAAAATCTTTCCTTTTGTTTATTTTTCTCCGATGATGACGGCAGTCGTCGAGTTCTTGCTCTTCAAAGGATGAAAAGGAATGCGAGCCAAAGAAGGTTTTCGTACTTTCCCTTTTTTGGTGAGATAAAGAAACACTTCAAATGTATCTCTATATAAACCTAAAGCCGGCTCAAGAAACAATTGGGCCACTCTAGTCATTCAATTAAAAAAATAAAGCTTAATCTACATGCTGCCCCGTAAGCCGCCTCAAAAGGCGTGTGGCAGGGGTCGTTAGGACTCCAGCCGATTGCAAATAAAAAGAATATATGCTCTAACAAAGTTCCACCTAGCATTTATGGAATTCTTTAATAGGGTAGATCCTTCATCAAAGAAAACGGAAGACATTAATTTCGATTCGTTACCCACCATTACTGTATTCGTAGTATGCAAATTATTTGGTCTTAGAAATCCAAGTTTAGACGAATGTTAATGGTCAATCTTAACCTCATTTGAAAAAGGCCCGATTGACGACCATGCGATGTGGGCGTGACGCCACTGGGGCCCAGTTGATAAACGAGTAGTCTGGAGTTTTACATCGTCTAAGATTACCAATACACGCATGACGCACAGAGCTCAGGGAAACATCTCTTAATAATCACCTGTTAAAATTGTCTATGGTTGGAAAGTTTCCTTCGTTTGATAGGGTATTAATAAACCTTATTTTAGCCAAGCGTTACCTACTAGCAGTCTGCATCATAGCGGCGCTCATAAACTCGCAATAAGGTGGCCTCACACGGCGGCAGCCGTAACCAGAATGACCTCATACGGGCTTTTCCCAGTCTTCATACTTAGCCGTCGCGTTTTCGCGCGCTTGAAATTTTTCACTTTTCATTAAATCGCGAAAAATAGGTATCATCATTCCAAAATTTAAAAGCGTGAAATACGTACTCATGGAGTAATAATCTTTCAATTTAGGAAATTAAAAATAATAGGAAACCACCCTATCGTTCGGGGGAAAAAATAAATCCCATACCTATCAGTTCGGCAAAATAATATGCCTATTTCTATTCTATCGTGTGGATAGACTAGCTCGATAGCTGGTTGCATGTGGTGTTTGTTCCGGATAATATTTTCCATTCCACGTATTCATGTAACATTTGATTTCTTCTGGTGTATCGCTGATTTAAATGTATATTATCGAAAGCATGTAGTCTGAACCCCATGAAAACCTGCGATATTTGATTCCACTCATCCATCTAAATTTCGCTCCTAATAATCACGTCGAGGAAAAAACATATTACTTACGGACGGCGGATCGACACTTTTCAGCGAGCTTCATACATGAACGATTGATGTTGTTACTCTAATACAAATATCTTGAAATTTTAATATGGATGCGCACTTATTCGTTGAGAGATAGAATAGAATTTTGCAAGTTTCAATTATATTAATAGAAGCATTCGCCCGCCTCTAGTAAGGGTAATTGTTACGAGTGGCAACGGGAAGTTAGCTGTTCTTTCATATTCAACTTTTTATCTCAGGAGTTTCGTTTCTCATTATAGGCCAATAATTCAATAGATACTTGCTTTTGCGGGTTTAAATGGATTGAATACCCTTTTTTTTGCTAAAGTCATCAATTTTAATCTAGCAGGAGACTACAGGGTAGCTAGCGTAGTATTATTTTGGAAATAATACTGATTAATTAAGGTAAATTAGTGTTAAAATTATTTGCATGGTATTTTGCGTCTGATTTCTAACAAATTATTTCAATTATTTATCGGCGCGCCATGGCCTCGCTTTACTGCAAGTGCAAATTAACCTCTCGGTATTCTTCAATTTCCTCAGGGTCCTCAAAACTGTGCTTTACCTCTGTGTGTCCCTCTTTTTGGGTGTGAAATAGCATGTTTTTGGAATCCAATCCGTCTGATTACCATGAAAATAGAACTGGATAAAACTTTATGAACTGATTTTATGAAATCAGTTCATAAAGTTTTATTTTTTATTTTTCTGATTTTAAATTATCATTGTCTGTGTCGAGGTAGGTGGATATATATATCACACACACACATAAATGAATGATGTTCCTTTACTTTTCTTTTTTCTGAGATAAGTATTCTTACCTCCAAGGCAGGTTCCTTTTATCGTTACCTAATGTTGGTGTCTTTAATCTATAAAACTGTGCCCCAGGAAGATGTTTAACTGTAAAGGGTTGAGATAAAGATTGTTTGGTATGGTATTTGGAGCAGGCGACAGATAGTTGAGGTCATTTGCGCCATGAAGGAAGGGTAGGTAAGGAAGGGTGGAGAGAAACCCTGACGTCGGCATTAGCCTGCTCTTAACGAAAGACGCCAAGGGGACCATGGCTTAACGTCCCATCCGACGGACGGAGTGTTGGGCTTGAAATTTACTCCACACGACATTCAAGCAGGTATCGGCAAGTCTATGAAAGTTCTCTACAGCTGCCGGGATTTGAACCCGATTCCGCCGGGTGGGAAGCCATCACTCTATCTACCACACCAACCCGATCCCCCAACAGAGATTGTAGAACATCGAAAAGGCTATCTTACTAAATCACATGAGCCCACTGTGTGCATGAAAACATACTCCAATATAAAGCTTAAATTCAATAGTTATGTGAGTCATAACTACTTACCAGTGTTAATGTTTTATTTTACGACTAAAATGACAATTTGTCTACTATTCCAAATTATTGAAAATTAGAGGAACTTGCCTTAGAGATTTATAACTATTGATGGATTGTGTGGAAATAGATGGCCATAAATTCATTAATTTGTTAGTGAATTATTCGATATTATGTCGTTTCTTCTCATTACTAGCGATTTTTACGGCAGGTATACCAGTTAAAACACCTGGACTCACGGGAAATAAATATTTCATTCCGAAAAACCTGGTGATTTTTCTCAATTTTATTTTTAGAATACTTTCGTTTTAAAGATATCAAGATAGGATATCCTCAATTTACTCCTTGAAACGGCGAGACTCTTCTCAGCCGCTTAATCTCTTAAATCATAATGGTTTATTTCCTGCGTAACGTGAATTCTTTCCGGCGTATTACGTGACATCCTTTTAACCATCAAGAGGCTCTTATTTCTGTTTCTTTTTAATCTAATCTGGAAGTTTTACGGGCCCTTCACCATTATTTTCCCTGGCTAAATGTTTTTATTACTTTGAAAAAAAACCTTATACGCTCGGAAGATCGTTTGCTGGAGTTCCTTTCTGCCCAAATAAAAGGAGAGAATGTTTTTTTTATCCTTCGGCGTCTTCCTCTAAATACTCGCTCAGTCTGAAAAATCTCCGTATCACCGAAGCGCTCCCCAACAATAACCGACGTTTCAAATTAGGGGGATCGTTTTCATTTATTATGCCACTTCCTTTTTATGGCCACAGACAGTCGCCATACCAGACCCATGCCATCCGTTCTTGACTGAATGCGAATTTAACAAAAGTGAGCCGAGTGTTCAAGGATGATTGTTACTATATCGCTTCATCCGTGAAGGGAGCGGTAAAATTTCGACACATTGATTGAGTGGGATGTATAAATAAATGTATTTGAATGATTGCTTGCGACAGGATTGTTCAGAATCGATTCGTTGCCGTCTCGTATCTGTAACATTTTGTGTGGCAGATTCCACCAGGAAACTCTTGTGATGGGATTCAGGTTTTTATCCGACTCGGCAGCGTCATAAATATCCGAGGCATTTCATTTAAAAAAGGGAACGGTCGGAGTTATTACCTTTTAACGAGCTCTTGAAATTGTCGGAGTCTCTCTCTTTTCGGAAAGGCGAGGGCTGGATAGTTTGGGATGGGTTTGTTGCAGGAAAGAAATGGATGGAGCCGATGAAGGAAATCTCAATCACTTACTGCCTCACTTCTAGGGCGATGGGCGCATTTTGAGAGGCACCTACCGGGAATTTCAGGAAGCCAGTCCTCCTCTTCTTTTAATTTCCGGCCATCTGAGATAGTAGCGTGCTCAAAAAGCTAATAAGGTTCAGGGGAAGTGATAAACCACCAAAGGACCTTTCCCTTTTCTCACTCACCATCAATGTACCTCATCGAGTGCTTCTTCCGGAATCTTAAACTAAAAACCAACAGCAGCAGTACTACCTTATGCACCAATCATCGACCCCACCGCCATGTCTTATAAAATAGAAGTGTGGTTTTGTAATAAGTATTGTAAAATGATTTTTCTTTAGAATGAATGGGAATCTTTTGTTTTTGCTTTTACTTGCCTCTAGTTTAGAGAGTTGATTCTGGCTTAATCTGATGGAATGGCAAAACATTTTAAATTAAAACTTAGAACCAACTTTTCGACAAAAACTTGTGTTCACACGGCCAGCTTCAATACTTTTTTTTATTATCATAAGGTCTTGACCTGATTGATGATTGCGCAATATGTATTGAAACCGGTCGTGTGGATAAAGCATATAAGGGTTTGTGGAAAATTGTCATTATATTTCCTTTTACTATGGTCATAAGTGAGCACTAGCGATTTAGATTTGAATATTCGGTGATGCAGACAAAGCTGTCATGCCGTGTTGTATCTATAGAATTCAGCACACTATTTTATATGTTATAGTTGATATTCCTACAAACTATAGGTATAAAAAACTATTTCTAGTCACCATGTAGATCTTCATGAAGCTAGGGGTTAATTTCCTCTAGAGAATGTTAAATTTCTTACTACCTGTTAACCTCTCTCTCTTCTCTTCCTTCACTTTCTCGTTCATACCTGATTTCATTTGCTATTTTAGCATTAGAATATATATGGCTCATTCGACTTACAATTAGATGTATCTCCTTTATTGAAGTAATGCCACGTAATATTTGTGACGTAACTCTTATGAAAAATAATCTTCTAGGACAGCATGAAGTATTACAAAATTACCTTCACGTTTTCGTAGTTGAAAATGTGTCCCAGGTGTGCGAACCTCATTTATTTTCCTCTAAGAACCACTCCTCTCTACTTGAGAATTATTTTTACTTTGTCACGCTATTTGAAGGAGAGGAAGTAATCAATATCCCAAAAAGACCTCCATTTCCAATATAAATGTGACAATTATAGCCTGCAGGCTACTCTTAAGCTTGATGTAATTGCCAGCATCCTATTTCTATGATCTAGAGGAGACATCCATAGTGTATGTGTACTTTGGCACATTGCGGCTTGTGAGAGCGGAGATTTTATGCAAAAAAAATTATCGTGGTCCCTTAGATATTCTCCTTTAAAAATATTCTCCAAAAATAGCCTGAGTAAGTTTTTTTGTAAATGAAATGTCGTTTCAGTAATATTCTTACATTTATGTATCGAGGTAAATCTCTATTAGCTAATCCGAAATGCATTTCATGATTTTTTTAAATTAATAAAATCCTTTCTTTTCCCTTTTCAGGTGAGTAGTCTTACTGTTAACGCTGGATATCCTTGTGAGACTATTATAAGGTACGTTTTGCATGCCCAGTATGTGGACCTAATTACAGCCTTTAAATCCAGTGCAAAAATTTCTCTAAATGGGTTTACCTTTGCCCATTTTGAGCAACTATCTGGAAATTACTCATAAAAAGAATATTTCTTTTTGGTACCGTAAAGCCGTAGGAGTTTTTAACTCTAAAAATTGAATTATATTTGGAAAAAGAGAGGTTAAATGGTTTAACGCGTTTATATTTAGGTACTTTGAGCGGTAAGGTTGTCGTTTTTCTTCGTCTCTTCGTGAATGAATATGCTATTTCCCATTTTAATGTGGAAAATTGCTATTCCATTCGCGCCAGCAAATGAGTTTATTGCATTTTTCCATGCCATTATGTCAGAAATTAAGCTAAGATGGCAAGCATCGATTATCTTTAATTTCTTATGAGGCTTCGCATGTTTGTCGCATTTCCGCTTGGAATCATGAATGTAAACAGAAAATTAACAATTTTCTTGACATCACGGCATATTTTTATTTATTTATGGAATTGGGATTGGAAAAAACTGACAGTCTAAAATTCAGTGTAGGAAGTTTTAAAAATGAAACGAATGAATTTACATGCACAATTGAAAGCCACAAATTAAACTGGTCTCTGATCATTTTTGCGATTTTAGCACTATGACTCTTTCCTTCTTGGGCGTGCGGAACTGGGATGAATAGAATGGGTTAAATTTAAATGACTTCTCTATTTAATGATAATTGGAATAAATTCTTTTTCTTTGCTAGTAAGGAGGCGTTAAACGAGTCCTTTGAATTAAAGATTAATCATTAGCCTCATCATTATTCATTCAATAGTATGTATACATTTTGTTTTAGTGTTAATCACCACTTGGGTTCAGTATTTTTCTATTTAGCTCCACTTAATGATGCAAATTACTGCATTAGGAGGCATGAAGTGCCCTTGCATTCAATTGCATTAACACACTATTTTTATTCCACTTATTTAGAATTTTGGATGGCATACTTGCTAAATCGGTCGACTATTTTAATGGTGTACTTTCGTCAAATCTTCCATGACTCGATAATAGCTAATTGGTCAATTGATGTATGGGGTTAGATCCCTAAAACCTTCACCATATTATCTTCAGTTCCAAATTTCCTAAATACCATTTTTATCTCATTAGTGTACACTTACTAGATTTTGTCTTCACGTTTTAATTCTTCTAACATTGGAGTCCAATACTCAGTATTTGAAAAAAAAATCCAAATTTTTTTAGGGGAAAAAAGAAAAGAAAACTCGAAAATTGAGATAGGTAAATAAAAGTCCCTTGATCCGCATGGGGACAACTTATTTCCTGTAAGGATTTGAAACTGTTATGTCAATTTCAAGGTTTTGATGATGGTATAGTAGTATCGGAACGATAGAAAGAAATAATGTATCAGTGTAAAACGAAGCTAGAGTTTTTTTTCATTGTCCCATTTGGTCATTTATTTGTGAAAGCGGCTTTGTCTACACAGCTGAAAGCCAAGGCTATAGCACGGAGGTGGGTAGCTCAACTCGCTTCATCCTCTACCCACTCTTGTATTTATGCTTCCAACTCCCAACCATAACGAGGCTTTCCTCTCTAGTGTTCTCCACGTAACAATGGCAAGAGTTTGACCGTTTTTGCTCACTTGGACGACCCAAAATTCTCGCGCGCTTAATCACCCAAGTCTCGAGGTCACATTAAGGTCCATCTCCCAGATTCTCGGGTTGTTCGGGCTGAGAAGTGGAGGGGGAGGTTAGCGGCGAAAATTGCTGTTATATCCACGTTTTTTTCCCTTAAAGAACGCAACCATTCAAGGGAGGCCAGGCTCCAGAACTAATGGAAGCAGCTTAATACACCCATGCAAGAAATGGAGGCTAACTTGACAGATATTTTAGGGCCTAAACGCAGTTGGAAACATGGGATTATATTTATTTTTTAATGTATACATATATATATGATTATACAGGATTTATTTATTTATGTATGCCATTGAAATTGGACCGAAATACTGAAGCTATACAGGTGTGCAGCTATAGAGGATTTAAGATTGGAAGATTGAAGAAAAAAATTCATTTTAAAAAACACACCCATCCAATCAAGCAAAGATACGATCATGAAATATGAATATTGTAAGAGTCAAAGTATGGAACGAAAGAAGAAACATTACGTTAAATCTATTTTGTTTTAGTGGAGTTGTGTGCAGAACATTTTTAGCTGCAATAAAAATGGCTTTAAATTTGTCGACAAACTAAAACTTTATAGTCATAAAAGTTAGTAATTTCCCGGTTTTAGAAGTGGCAGCAATGAAAATATACTCTTCATAAGGACTCTAAATGATATTTCACTAACTTTGCGGTGTGTCTGATTGTTTATATCAGAGGTATTAAAAAGTTAAGTAATCAATACGTTTTGAAAAGCTACGTTTGAATCAACTTGTATGTCCACCCTCATATTCTTGAATGGGAAACAATAGTGCCTATTTATCGGTAGCTGTGATTTTTATATTGGTAACACATGTATATTTATAATGCTAATGTAATTTTTTAATGAGTTATTATGAATGATGTGGTTGCAATGCCTGTATGAAAGATCCTATTTCCTATTAGGTAACTATTACGCAAGAGTAACATGACGTCTTCATTTAGCCCATTTGCAGGGATTCCAGCTGAGCTTTATCGATACAAAATTTTAAATATTTGTTAATCGTTTTGAATTTAATTGCATTTTTTATCGTTTATTATTATTGGTGAAAGTAGAATTCATTAATACCTCTAATGCAGCCAATTATCCTGAAAAATATATAATATAGGATTAATATCGATTGTCATTTAACTTTATATTGGAATGCCCATAATGTCATATTCCCATGAATTTCATCGAATCATTGCAGTAGAATATTTTCTCAGTTCCGTGGCGGCGTTTATACTGTGTACGGTTCAATTAATTTTGCCATTTAAAAACGTATACAATTAGGCGTTTGTGTGATTTTTATTTGACATCATTGCCAAATGCCTACATTCATAATGCTACCCACATGCACAAATGTTTTCGCGAAATTCCTTCTTCACATGGCGATCGTATCTGGCGCAAATTTTATGGAGCATTTCTATAATCTCCCTCGTCCATGAATCCAATGAATTTGATGCCGCAAAAAAAACCCTGTAGTTGGAATTTTGACCCGCGATAAAGCTTAGAGAGATAGGTTCCAAACATTATCTCTCGCTTTACATCAAAGAACCATTTTGCTGCATTCCGTAAAATAAAAAAAAATTGGCCTTAATTTTGATGGCCGCAGGGATATCTCGGCAGTGCGACCTTCGTTTGTCGCTTGTTTTATTTTTATTTTGCCGCCGAGTACAGCAAAGGCAGCAAAATGGCCGGCGGTTTAATATTCCATAATCATACCAACATTTTGCGAATTGGGAGACTTTATGGGTCTCTGGTGCATTAGAATGTCCCCCGCAGAACGAATTTACATTGGTGTGAAACGATAAGGTGTTTCTAATTACCGGTCCCCTCAGGCCAGCGTGGGAATCATTATTGCTTCAAATCTGGCAAACAAGTCTGCAGCGGACGTAATAAGGGAGAAAATCTCGCTATTTTGTAGCTCGATATCCAGTAAAAATGGGCATGTGGTCGCAGTGGAGTTGCACATGGTGAATTCAAAAGGAATTTGATGCGAATATTTGTGTGTTAAGGAAATCTTGCCCATTTTTCCGTGGTTTTTAAAAAGACTGACGTAACAAAGTGGCGTTTGCGATAAATTTTGAGGTGATTCCTTACACCTTACTCATACCATTGATTTCACCGTTAAATTTTACTTGGGAGACGCATACTATTCTCCAGGTCGGACTTTTTTGGTGACAATAAACTCGCTTAAAATTTATGCAACTGTCTTGACGTTTTTAATGGTAAGCAGAGTAGTCCCAATTCAACATTTGACTATTCCAAATGTTTATAAATCGCATGCGAGTAAATTATGTAGAAGAAATTTTCAAATCCGTGATGTAGGAAATCGTTGAACGTAGTCTATTTTTTATATCCTGAAAATTTAATGCGGTATCATAATATTGTATGCGAGTAATCCATCGCAAAAAATAATGCACGACCAGGGGGTACATGTTCCCTTAAGATTCAAGTTTCAAGGTTCCTGGACTATTTCTGGCAACACTGTTACGTAATGAAGACGAAATCTTTAACTTCAAACTTTATTTTGACTCAAAATTCTTCTAGTCGTAAATGATCCGCGAAGTTAGAGTAATGGCGAAAATTATTTTTAAATTCTAAAACACCAGCGAGCGACCAGTTGTCTAAAAACAATCCATCCTTTGCGTATCTTCGTCAGAAGGTAATTTTGATCCTAATTTCATCACTTTTCAACGCCTAAATCTAGCCTCGGAAGACTTAGGGACTTTCGTGACGCACCTTCTGTCTAAAATAATTTGTGACAAGGCGTGACCTTATGATTAAATATTCCTTATGTATGGAACATTTGTAAAGCATTCCTTCTTACGTTTACTGCTTAAATATAGGTTTGTATTGATCATTTTTTCTTTGGAGGGGGTTAAGCTCTTGATGGGAGTTTATGTTTTTTTTAATTGCCTTCACGGAATTACAGTATCAGTATAAAGTTAAAAATTAACAATTTTCATCATTCATTACATGCATTTAACATTAGGGATAACTTAAGGTAAAGATAGCCTTGCATACAGTCCGTGCCTTAAAATCCGGAATTTCGTATGGATTATTATTTCTTATAGGATTATCGACACCCATGCCACAAATCGCGGTAACATTTTCTGATCGAACAGTTATTTGACCGCATATAAATTTAACATATTGAACGAATGTTGGTATAGGGAGCAAATGAATGCTTTGGAGTTAATTATTAATTCTTTGCTTAGAATTTTTGTTCAGAATTTCCTAAAATATTTTTGCACCTGCACTAAATGTAAAAAATTTAATTGTTAAATTTTAAACACTAAATAAAGTCTAATTCATTATCACTATCAATGTACCATTTACTAAGGGAAATATTTTAGCTTCAAAATATGCCATAAATTATAGCTATGTGTTGCGTACTACTTCAAACGCGTGTTCACGTTATGCTCTACTGTCATGCTCTTTATATTTTTATTCCATGCTTTGGTAAAATTTCACTCATACGATTGTGTCTGGTAGGTACAATGAATGTATTTAGGTTGTCGTTTAGTTTAACTGGAAAGCAATTCTTCCACTTGCCTGATAAGGTAGTGACCAATTACCTTCCAGAAGTTGCTACCGGTATTGTTTCATTTTCGTTTGACATTTTTCTCTGTGGAGGAGCTGCTTCTATTTGTCCTGAAATGAAATTCTTCATTCGATGCGTTGAAGTTGGGGCTCGGGCTGTTCCTGGAAACCAGAAATCAACCGCCTTGAGGTCGAATGCTTCAGACCCATTCTCTTGCAATCGTTACGTTTATTTATTCGTATCCCTTTCACTTATCCTCAGCCAGTCTATTTGTCTTCTTCAATTCACTGAACTCTTTCCCAGGAAAATTCCTTTTCCTTTCAAATCATCACCAAAGATACTGTTACAATGTCGTCTTTTTAGTTATAAACTATTCCTTGTTTTTTACCTCTGAAAATAAACGATGAAAATTTAAATATTGCATAATAAAGAGATAGTGCTCTTAGATAGTGTTTGATTTTTTCACAGGAAACAATAACTGTGTTGCCTGTTGGCAGTCTTTTGCATTGCGTTATCATATAATTTACTCCAGTAATTGTCTTTTGTCGACGCAAATTTATTCTTACCATCGTTGACAGTCTTATGGACATACATAAATGGAGTTTAACTGATGAGCATGGATTGAATTCAAGCATTGTTGCTAATTTATTGTTAAAAAATCAATTTTTATTAATATTCGATGATATTTTTAAGCAAATAATGGCATTTGCTTTAAAATTTATGCTAAGTTTACTACTAGTATGAAAAGTTTTATTGGTAAGAAATCGGAAGTTGGATTTATTTTTTAGTGTGCTGAGTAATGGAAAAAGTACAATTTTAAACGGATTAAAGCTCGGGCAAGCCACATATTTATGACTAACAACGGAATGAAAACCAATTTTCCACGCTAAAGAAGTAATTTTCTCGAGCTGTACTCCTGTTGTGGCAATTTTTAATTTCTAATTTACGGTGCATAAATTATTCCCAAAAATATTTTTATTAGAGATTTTTTAATAATCAGCAAGAAATTCTTTTCGTGGACCCCGGCTGAATAATTATCGCTCCTGACCTGGTTACGACGCTCAAATGTGTCACTGTTACAACCAGTCGATTGCACGCGTGTAGTCTCTCCCGCTTTCCCCCGAATCGATTCCGTCGCTGAGCTTCTCCGTTGGATGGAACACAGTAACTGGCGGTTATTTGCGCAAACACGGGAGTGCGCGGAGTTTTTTGCGGATTAAAAATTACTTCGCCGAGATGTCGCCAGACCCGACAACGAAGAGTTAGCTCCTCCTGCACGCCTGAGCGCCAAGTTCATTTCCAGAGTATTTGTACGGGGCGCGTTAATGAATATTCCCTAGCATTGTCAGTTCGCGGGAGGAGGTGGAACGATGAGATAATGAAAAAATAACTGCGATGTGTTTGAATCACGGGCATGAATAAAAAGTGGGAGGAAAGAACGTGTACCGGAGGATGAGGAGCAAGCCTACTTGCAAGGAGAACGCAAACACCGTTACAACACCGGAGATCCTCCACAGCGCTCGAGGCGGACGAGAGGCCAACTAGAAATACCCGTTCTTTTCCCCTCCTTTCTCTCTCTTGTATCCCCCTTTTCTCCCTCTTGTATCTTTATTTTCTCCCACCGTCCCTCCGTTATACCCGTTCTTTTTCTCTCTTTTTTCCCCTCTTCTTTCTCACTTTCCTCCCTCCGTTTTACTCGTAATTTTGTTCTATATTTTATCCTTCATTCCTCCCTGCCTTATCCTTATTTTCTCCCTCCGTTCTCTTTCCTACATACTTTCCCTTCCATATTTATCCGGCCTCTACCCCGCCTCTTATTTTTCTCCCCGCATGACGTCACCCACATTTTTTTAACATCTTTTTGCTCGGTGGATCGAAATGTCATTGTTTAGATGAGCAAGGTCGAGCGCAAAAACGAATATATTCGTCACTCGTTACGGTGTCATATCCGCCCCTTGCACGCGAAGCAAAATCCATTCTTTTTCTATCCAATCGATATCTTTTTTCGTGTCCATTGTATGCTGTTCCGCTGCCCTTGCTAATAGCTGCCTGGTCCATTTTCCTGTTGAATCGGATTTATGTGCAGTCTATTTTTTGATGCACGAATTCCATAGTTTTGAATACCTTCCATGATTTCAATTAGAAAATAAGGAGAAAAGAGTAAGTATAATTTTTTAATTGGAATTTATGCCCTTGTATTAAAGGGATATTTTTGCTTCGCTGAGTATTTTATGAAATGAAAAATACTTAACACATTTTAAAATTTTCCGTCCTATTCTCGCCATAATGTTTACTCATCCTATATTAGATTTTCACGTTCACTGCTAAAACTTAATTTAAATATGGAAATATTTTTTACACTCAGCGAAGTCATTGTTCACGGCTAGCAAGCTTTTAGTGACTGGATTGTGATTGGAATGCAAAATACATCACATTGTCACTCGTGCTTTAGTGCTGTAAATTAATGGAGAGACTTTTTTATCACTGCTCTCATTTTCTAAATGAGTTAAAAGCAAATTGCTATGCTCGGATTGTTGAAATTTACGTTTTAGAAGTAAGATTTGTATTTTTCTGCCACGTACTAAAATCATCAAATTCCAAAGAATTAGTTTGGTGCATCTTCACCAATTTATAATTCTCTTTTCTCCCTCTTTTATTCCCTATTCATCCTTCACTTTTCCCTCTTCTCTCCCTCTTATATCTTCTTACTTGGGAGGAGAATGTGTTTTACCCCATCCTTGGATAGGCGAAGACTCATTTTCGTCCCAAATGATCGCGAATAACCAGCCAATGAACCGAGAATTTCATTCTTATTTTAATTGGCTCCATGTCATGCACTTTTAAATTTACATGCTTCATTAAATATTATGATATTGACAGGAAATGTTCACCGCCATTTTCCATTTGCATGAGTGTGCGTTGCGATATCGTCACGAGAATAATTATTTCTTTCAGAATCGAAAGATTTAATGTGGAGGTCTCCCATACTGAAATAAATCATTTTTCAATAGTAACCTATGCTGCAATGCTACTACATCTTGCCTTGAATATGATGCAGTAACGTGGAAACCTATTCGTAATAAATGTGATAATCGTGGAAAATTGCAAGTATTTATTTAAGTATTATTTTTTAAATTTTTTACAAATTTTTGTAGCAAAAATTGTTTATAAATGAGATTTTTAGTGCCGAGTGCTTGCCATTTAGGAGGAAAATTGAACTTTACATGTTTGTGAAAAAGGTATTTCAGTGTCATTGCTACGACTATTGAAACTTCTCGCTTTAGTGCTGACCTAAGCAGGTAACCTTTTCGTAAGTTTAGATATATACGAACATACGACCTTGAGTCAGCAAGGCCGCCTCCACGCCTGGCCATTTACTTCGGCTCTCCGGATGGAGGAAAAGAAATCAATACGAGGCAAACAAAAATTCATGCGATAAAATTCGGTGCCGTCCGCGGAAAGTTTTTTTTTTATTCAGGCATATTGGTAAAAATACGTCGCCGTGCGCAGTTCAAGGACGCACTGCGAAGCGGCCGGACACGAAAAAAGGATATGGCGTCGTTGTAATTAGCAAGGATTCGTCGCCATCGTCGCATGTGTGTTTTTTTTAATAATTCTTTTTTTTCCGTCGGCCTCGGCCAAATCCACGAAGCACTGAGTCCGCACGTTGAGTACAGTAGTGCGACCCACCTTCGCCGTTTCGATCTTCATTTTTTTATTTCGGAGCAAGCTAACCTTTTCCCGCGGCGTCCATTGTTGCAGGGATTTGGGTCATACCCTTCGTTGCGATTGTTGCCCCCAGGGTCTCCGTGGCCGTATTCGTCTCCGGGATCCCTCGCGATAGCATGCTAACGGCTCGTCGAGACGATGGTTGGCTCCGCGGATGAGGCTCCGGACGCCCATGGTCTTTGATCCACGCGGATGAACATATTATGCCCGAGAACCAGGGCCGGTACACATAGACACGCCTTATTGCTCGCCTTAGGTTGGTCCATTCTCCCTTGCGCGTTGGCTTCCTTTCAAGCCCTTGTTTAGCACGTAGCTCGCAATCTTAATATGAGTATCGATATCATCTCTGCTTTTCTTGGCTCCATGTCTGGTGTCCAGCATATCATTCGTTCCGCATTCAACCAGGCCATTGCCTGAAAAAATATAGCGTTGAAAGGGGTACACATTAGACCGTATATCCCAAAGATTTTTAGAGTTTCTACTTGTGACCTGATCCCTTCGATACGGTCTTAGCACCATATTTATTACTGCGTGGTCGTGAAGGTAAGATGAGATAGTCATTGCAAAGTATTTAAATATATCTCAGACAAATTAGCAACACGCATTTCTTTTTTATGTTCGACAAAACTCGCAAATTAAATATGAGCGTGAATATACGAGAACATTTTCGTGCAAATCTTACCAATATTCTCATTACATTTCTTGCATGCTAGAGGCCACTCAATTCAGATGTTATAGAGTCGACAATCTAAAGTTAAGGTATCGATATGCATATATTCGAGTCTTTTATTCGAGTTGAGGAGCCGCACATTATACCCGACAACCAGGGCCAGTATACGAGTACGCAGCCTTATTTCTCGCCTTAGGTTTATTCATTCTCCATTACGCGTTGGATTTCGTACGAGGCTAGCGATAATGGGATTTCTATTGAGAACATAATCACATTTCTTGGTTCGTGTCTGACGTTATTCATAGTCTTCTTTGCATCCGTTCGACATTACATAAGGCTGAAGCAAGAAAAACTGCCGTGGCGGTATGACCGTGGCCATAAGTATATTATTGCGTGGTCTTAAATCACTGATGAAATGGGTGCTAACAATTTTTCTGCTATCCCAATTGAGATTAAAAGAGAGTAATATGAAAATTAATTTATATAACTATGCTGTACCGAGCGAAAAAGTCACGACGTTAGATATTATTTTAAATATCGCATTACAGCTTATAAGCCGTTTTTACATTCTAAACATGACATGCCACTTGTAATTGCCTATAGAATAAATTAGAAAGAATAAATAGTATCAATGCTTATAAGTAATATTGAATACAATAATTATGCCTAAGAATGGCGTGGAAAGTATTTCTTTACAGATTTTAAGTTTCATCGCACTTCTCGACACTTTTTTATTATTATGTTTAAGGGCAAGATGAGCAGATTAACATTACTACAACAAAACATATCTAGCTGCAAAACTCTCGATTTTGAATTTCGTTAACCTTTAATATCAACTCTGAGTTTCATCGTGGACTGTTGAACGACGTCAATGCAGGGCGAATAGGATATGTGAGGAATTTACTCTTGCCCTAAGTGAGGGAGTGATGTGTTTCTGCATTTATTATGTGCCTGAATGTGTCCGCTGCACCAGCCATGCTTCGTGACGCTACACTAATGACCAATCCCCGCCGTACACTCGGATATCACGTGTGATTACCGGGCTTCAAATTACTGCAATAATGCGTAGCATGTCACCATGCAATAGCATTGTAATTGTCACGTCTTCTCTTTTCCCTGCAACGCATCCAAGAATGAAGTGAGGTAGAATAGACGTGAAATGTGGATCAGCCGATTATGCTGTGACAGGAATGCATGCAGTCTAAATGCTTCCAATCGTTCATGCAGCTTACCTATTTATTTTAGCATCTAACTATGACTTCATTGGTTGATTTAGTTTTCTCATCCCAATATTAACTCATCTTCAAGAGTAATTTCTTAAAAGGTTGGATGCATAAAAATCTAAAATAAAATAAATCATAAAAATTGGATTCTTTTCTACGGACCCCATTTCTAGACAGGTTTTTTATGTGCTTTAACGAAGCAGCAGGTTTTTTTTAAGTAGCCGAAAAGACTAATATAATATTCATATAAGTTTTCACAATTTGATTTTTTTGTAGTTGCAGTTCAAACATGCCTACATGCTCTTTGTTTTTCAATATTTACTCTCTGATTTGACTATACGTTTTGGTAATGTGTGCCAATAAACCGTAATGTAATGTCCCCTGGTGTCAACCAGATTTCCTGCGAATGTTGCTTACTCTACTCGGGAGGATTGGTAGAACGACAGCCTACAGGCTTTAAGAACATTGGAAGCATTGTAGGCATGGGCTGCCCGATAGGTCTGCTGTGACTGAAAAATAGCATGAATAGGGACCGTAAGAAAAAATGGGATAGCGTCAAATTAATCTTCTGTTCCCACACCTTCTTGGACAGGCTCGTTAGGGCATTCAGATCAGGAGGCCACAATAAAAATTCTTTTAATGGAGACACTGGATATAAACCTAGAAATTGTGAAATAGTATTTGAAATAAAAATGATAGAACTCCTTATTTTTACCCAAATTACCTGGATCTTCCTGGCCAATCAGGATGAACCTGATTGTTGTAACTGTTTATAGTTACATATAAATGATTTTTATTTAGTCAAACTCATTCATTCACCCTGACGCCGATGGAGGAGTTGTTCTTGAAAGCGTTGTTTATATACAACGAACTAAACCAGTGGAAGTCCGGAGAATACTTCACGTAAACAGTTCCCGGGAAAGAAAGATATAATTTTTTAACCGGAGTCTACTTTAATGTGGTGACGTCATGAAAATTACGAGTACCCAGTTCTTCCTCACGACGCATTCTTTTGTTTTTTCAATATTTCCTCTCAGCTTTAGCGATATGCGATCCGCGAATATATGTGCCCTTCATGGGGTAATCTCGGGAGAGAGTCCGCGACCCGCGTCCGCGAAGCTTTTCGTCAAAAGCGCGAGAGGTCCGAGTCGACACTTAATTCGAGGCGGGATTGCTCGGTGGCGCGTTGGTGAGCTGTTGGAATGTAGGTCTCCAGCGATCCCTGCGGGACGGAGCGTTGCGACGAGGAAAAAAAATGAGGTGTGTTACGCGACGTTTGGCGACTGCGGAGTTCACCAAACTTCCATTTCGCCCCGTGGCGAGTGATTAGTCCCGTTCCTCCACGGCTATTCTATCCCCCTCGCTAGCCACTCCTAGTGGAGGGACCTTTATTAGGTGCCCTTGGGACGATTTCGTGCCGCGAAAGGAAAATTACGTGCGGATCACTCCTGTACGCGTTGCAGGGGGCACTCGCGAACGTAATTGTACGAGCACACAACAGCACAATCACAGTTGTAATTGTAGTACACACACTATAGCACAATCACATAATTCGGTGAAATGAATGTTCATCAATTGATGTGAGCATTTACTGAAAGTTAAATAACCTTTTATTCGCAAAATAAGTTTTTAACGTACGGTTAGAGGGTCGCGTTCGCAGTAAAATGATTAATATTTATTTTTGATGATTTGTGATATTTTTCCATGGATATAGATCATTTTTAACCTTTCAAATAATCTTTCAATCACCGGTAGGAAAAGGAAAATTGCATACGAATCGCTCCAGTACACGCTGAAGGAGGCACTCCAGTACGTAGTTGTGAGCACAATACAGAAAAATCACAATTGCAATTGTAGTATTCACACCATAACACGAATATATATGGCAGTGAAATATTGTGCAATCAATGTGAGCATTTATTGAAAGTAATGGAACCTTTATTTTCGCTGAATAAGTTTTTAACTTAATGTTAAGGGGTCGCGTTTAAAACAAAAATGCTTAAAAGAAATATTTTTTACGATTTTGAATATTTTTCAAAAGATATGCAACCTCTTCGCCGCGTAATCAATTTTTAACTTTGAGATAGCTGTGGTGTACACTGTTATAACCGAATAGAATTAACAATTTTTTTATTTATTATGTAATAACTAATTTTTAGACTTCTTGTTAACTCTTCTCCTCTCTGGATTGATGTACAATTCAAATTTGCAAAGTGACGGAATGAGAATTCTTTAGAATATTCAGACGCGAAAATTTATTTTTCTTACAATGACCTCAACGGAGCAGCCTTCGACACATCATTATCTCTCAAAGGAGTCGCTGACTGTGGGATATTCGCCGAAGTGACTTTTTCCTCTCTTGCAAAGGCCCAGTGTGAGAACATTTCTGTGACTCACCTAGTCCTACTTGACGAGTGGAACGCTCTGAAGTCACCTTGCCTACAAGTCCACTTGGGAAGAAGTTCTTGCCACGTCCTGGGTTTTCGCTCCGTTTGATATCATCTGGTGGAAAAAAAGATGGGACTCTAAAAGTCAGCTGTCAGCGTAATCGCATCCCATGATTACTGTAGAGGTCTTTGGGCCACGTGGTCGAATTTTTTCACTGCACGTGAACATCTATCGTCTGGTGTTTCCTGGAGGGTCAAATGGTGTCTTTGGGTGATTAACAAACTGGACATTATGCTTGCATGTATTTCAATTGTAAAGTAGTCGTGAATTATCTCTCTTGATACTTACACTACCTATTGGATTTTCTGTTATGAATTGCATAGGCTTTATGTAATCTCAAATCTTTGGCCGATATTAAAAGAAAAGTGAGAGATTGGTTAATAAGTGATGTTGAAAACTTGTAATTTCTTTATTTTAATCTGAAATGTACAAAACATATTAAATTATCATAGTTTTGTTCCAAAGCCCCTAAAGTTGATGCTGAAACTTGTAATACAAATGCTATGCTCTCAATGTGCCACATGTTGTATTGAATAACTGGAACCTTCTGACAAGCCATATGGCTTAGAAGGACCAAGTTTGTGTATGCAAATAAAGTCAATAAAATGATACCTCGATAGCATCCCGATTTTTTCGCTTATGAGCGTTAATTTTTACCAGACGACCTCAGGCCGTTAGGCGGTGAGCGTTGTGTTCCCTATTTTACATGAAGGCCGAAAATGCACAAGAGAAATCCGTTTTTTTTAAAGATCGATCTGTATACTAGAGGCATGATCTTAGCGTCGTAGCAACTTAGCTCCGGGTAATACTATATAGTTTGTAATGAAGTTGAAGAGTTTCCGAAGAATCGGAAATACTTTAACTGTTACTAAAACAAAATTGTTGCCTAATTCACTAAAAGAATGAAAATACTCCAGCATCCAAAATTCAAAAACACTTCGGTGAGCATACATATGCGCGAAAACGTTAACAATGTTAAAAGTCTAAGGATTCGTTCCTCATTTGTTCAATTCATACCAAATTTCTCTAGTTTTTCGATGATTTCGTGCTCAGAAGATGGCAGCACCTTCGTCAGGATGTCTCAATTCTCCCTTTTAGGCTTGCTAACACAGCTTAACCGTTTCCTTGCTTGAGTCAAAAATGACGAAAATTTTATGTAACTTCATTTAACATTAATGGATTTATCCCCAATTGAATTTATCCTTATTTTCCTCTGTCTAATTACCTCTGAAATTGATTCTATAGAGTCATAATATATGAGTGAAGGCAATTTAGTATCGTAAAATGACGAATTTTAGCCAACTTAGAGCGTTAAGTTTAATTTACATTAATTTTAGTGAGTTTCCATTAAATATATGTACAGTACCAATATAATAGATATTTATAAATACACCCGTGCGCGTGACTGCGTACAAAATCACTTGTTTCTGCAGGGCTTTAATATTTATTAGTTATTTTTTGAGATTTGTTTCTATAATATTTCAGCTTGAAAATATGTTAGTTTTCAGCTTCTGTCAGTGAGTTATCAAAATTAATGTTTTGATTCTGACTAATGTGCTGCAGGGGCTACTTTCAACACTTCATTTGTTTTTTATCAGTCACGTACTTACTATTTATTACTTTTGGTGGATAGGAATTTTAATGTTATTTTTCCTTGTGTCTATTTACTTAAAAAAACGAAATGTTTTAACATAAATTGACTCATTGTTTTGCGTTATCACTGAAGACATAAAAAACAAAGTAAACCAAAGTTGGTTACACTATTACTACATCATCCTCAAGGTTACAAGATGATGTAGTGACATTCAAACTTAGGTGTAAATAAATTTTATAATCCTGGACAATTGTATTAATCCCAATAAAGTAAAAACTACAGCTGTTTAAGGGCCCAACCGTCCATACTTCAATTTCAGCTTCTAGTCCTTTTTCTAGATCTCCGTTTCAAATCCCGGACGGAAGACGAAAAGAGAAAGAATCCCGGGAATCTTTTGTACGTTACCGTGGAAGGACCCCGTGGTCGGGGTACACATCTCCCGCTTTCTCGACCTTCTTTTGTCTCAGCACTTCCCTCACCACCGCCGCGATTCCCTGGCGAGTGCGTGGCCCTTGCATTGGCTGGTCCAGGTGAAGAGACGGAAGGGGTCCAAAAGGGGTGACTTCGGATCAAACTCAATATCCTTCATCCTCTCCAGGGACCTTTCCTTTCTCTCGAGTCGGACTTCTCCTTTGCTCTTCCGTCAACCCATCTTCGAACACTTCCCCTATCTCCCCCCCCCCTCTTTATTTTTACCACGCCTTACCTCCCTTAACCTTAAGTGTGAGGTCGAAGTAGTCAAATGCATATTATAATATTAACAAGCACATGGTAATAATGACGTGTACCTTCTGCCCGATCGGTCTTTTTAGTGAACTGTGATTCCCTTAATTCTTGCGCTATTACCTTAAAATTTATGAAATATTTAGAGTTTATAAAATTGACCATGATTAGCATTTACATGTATCTCAAATTTGAGTATTTTACCATAGTATTCTCTCAGATAACATTTTTTAACCATTTGAGAAACAGTCACACGTTCACCTTCGGTATAGACTCGGTATAGAATTTGGAGGTGATAGCGTTTCAAAGAAGTAATGATAAGTTCGAAGAAGTAATGCGTATTAGAGAAATTAATTAGGGGGGGGGCGACCACGTCCATTAATTACGTGAGGTAGTTTTGGCGAATTTTGGACCCCCTCTACCCGATTAGTGAGATATCGTGAGATTTAGACCCCTTTCCCCCTCTCTCTAATCTCACGTGAGATTGTTCAAAATGCGTATTTTCAGATGCGTAAGTATGTTAATCTGCGATTCATTGCATTTAATTTATTTCTGAAAACATTTTGTTTGATTATTTTTATTTACGATAAATTAAAACTAGTATTTAAGGTTATTTTTCGCTCAATTCAATCCAGTTTTCTCGCATTTTTGCAAAGTTTCTTGCGGAAAATAATTACGTGATACTTGCCCCCCTTCTTCCTCACGTAAGATTGGGTGAGAATCGGATTGACCCCCTCCCCCAGTTATCCGGAAAAACTTAATGGAAGCTCCCTAATTGGACTTTATTGGTGGCGTTTGGTAATATTGACCGGAATGGATTTTCTTAGATGATTTTTAAAATAAAGTAGAGCCGTTGTAAATTGAAATTTTTCTAGTATATTCTTACTTGTTGAGTAAAGCTATATTTTCAAAGAATTGCTTTGTTTTTCTTCGATATTTTGACCCGATGTGACCGTGCACGTGTCAGATATTTCCCGCCTTTGACCAGCAGCTTCATTCTGCTTAAGTCTATTTTATAGAGCAGGTTGATTTCTTCAAATAATGCTCAATACATTTGCCTCTTTTTATAAAATCCATGCTTCTATTTATGCTCTCTGCATATTGATGCCGTTTTCTATGCATCGGCCGTAGTTTATGCAATTTTTATTGTGCATTTAACTGTAAATTTAACAATAAAAATGTATAAAACTTATTCAAAAAGCTTACTTAATGTTAGTAAGTAGTAGTAAAACGACACCATTATTTGATTAAAATAATTGCAAATCGCAATATACAGCAAAATAAGGTTCTGCGATGATATTCTCTGTGTCGCTCAGGAAGTTTCTTGATTTTCAAATAGTTCCCGTACCCGCTCTTTTACTCTCTCTCGCCAGCATCTATCCTCTCCTATACTTCACCCAATTCCATGTCCTTTCACCAACTTTAAATCCCTTCCCATTTTTGTCTCCAGTTTTTTTTATTATACTTTCCCTCGCCATTCGAAGTTCGCGTTTAAGTTTCTGGACCATTACCCCGCCGCCATTTCCCAGATTAAAAGTTGTCCTATCTCTCTTGTGTGCGTGAGTATCTCTGTCGAGGGTCTCCATCTGTGTCCGTCTCGCCAAGTTGCTCGAACCGCCAGGGTTAGTTCTCGAGCAAGGAGAGAGAAAGAGAGGAGGAGGGGAAAAATTATCGCTCAAATCCTTCTCTTAACCGTAAAGATTACTTTCCTCTGAGATTTAGAATTGAAGTATCAGTACACAATCCGGTCAAAATGTTGTTTTTCTGGTTACGTTGCCTGGGGAAGTATTTTTATCGTAATTTACCGAGATGATTATATTGTATCCTATGCTTCTTTTAATGCTTTAAGCAACAGTATTATATCTACGTTATATCTTCTCGAGATATTCTCCATTAAAAATCGTCATGTATCACAAACCTTTCAAAAGACAACTTGCCCATCGTCAACAGGCTGAATGAATAAGTTTTAGCGATAGAATACGGAAGATGAGCTTTACGGCATTAGTCGTGAAACAGGAAATTTTCCCCAATAACCGTAGCGTGGTAACACTACTGAGAATTCTCCAGTTCCAGCAAACCAATACAGTCTTTGTTTTGTGCCTGTGACGTGATCCCTAATTTAAGCTAATGGGAGACTATTTTCTGTTTCACGATTTACGCCGTAGAGTTCACCTTACCTGTTCTGAGTTTTAACGATCAAAAAACCGTTTAGATGAAAAGACCGTTTGCTCAGTCAAACTTATTCGTTCACCCTGATGACGATTGAGAAGTCTTCCATTGAAAAATTGGTGATGTACAATGAATTGTACTGGTGGCATTTCTAATAAGATTTTACGAAAATGATTCGCAGGGAAATGATCACATTATTATTCCATTTTATTTTTTTCCATTTCCGTTTTACATTGCTATCACCGTCATTGATAGTGAAGCAAATAACTTAGTATTATTAGACTCGGAACGCAAGGAAACAGGCTGAGGCCGTAGTCTCGGTAAAGGAGAGACGTAAGGAAAACACAAAGGGAACTGTATGTGTCGTTTGTAAAAGGGTTAAATTCACCAATAACAAGCTCCGGAAAAAGCAGACCAATAAAGATTGGAAACATGCGCCGAAGGCATAAAAAAGGGAAGAACTGTTTTCAGCTTATTACAAGAGGATGATTTACGATCTTGATGCCTGCAGAAGACATCAAAAGCGCGTTTTTCTTGGTATCACAATTTTACCCCGGCTTTTATTATCAAAGGAGTTTTTTTATATATCTACTTCATCCTCAACTGCCTCTTTTTGTCTTTCCTTGTCCGTCATTATTTTTTCTGACTCTCTGCCTTCGAGTTTCCTTACGTTCAGTCGAATCGATTTAGATTTAATTTTAGGTAGGCATAGGTGAAGGCTTGAAGAAGATGATACTCGTTTTCTTGCCTTCAATTACCTTCAACGCCTTCTGGTTATAGTTATGTTATCTTGAGTTCCCGAAATGTCTGCTCATTTCAGTCAAGAACTTGGTGAAAAAATTTTGTTCGTGCTTTTCTGGGAAATCATCAATTACCTCTCACTTCGATTTCAGTAAGCATGGCAGCTTTAAGGTAGACGTGATGAGCGCCTTATGTATATTTCTGCATTATTTTTCTTTGAAAACATCAAAGGCTTTGGATTGAGCGAGCTGTTTTAAAAGGCATCTATCAACAGAGATTTGACTTTCATTTTTTAAGGTTTTTATCACTTTTATACGCCTCTTAAGGGAAGAAATTAAGCCTCTTTGAGAACCTTGTATTTGAAAGTGTTCCATTTCTTGTATATCATCTCCAATAATTTATTATTATAATCGGAATAATTTATTTAAAATAATCTTTTCATATTGTCACGAATTTATTTGGGAAAAGTGAAGGGGTTTTTCGATTAAAATCTTTATAAAAGCTATGGCGACGGTCTCAAGATTTGGAGCTTATAAAATCAAATACTTATTTAATTATTGCTGAAGTAAGTACTAAATAAAGTAAAGTAAATACTTACTAGTATTTTGAACTAGAAAGGTTGACTAAAAGTTTCATAATATTTATATCCTTGTATTTTCGTAAGCCAATTTTTTCTAACGTACCCACTTGAATATGGAACTCTCGCGTTTTTTATCAGGTCTCTCATGATTGGTACTATTTCATTTATAATAAGCAAGCTGTTATGAGTATTAAACCCATTGTTTCACTGATTTTTTCTGCTTGGTAAAATTTTACTTAGTTTCAAGGTTTTACACATTAATGAATATTTCAAGTAAATTTTGGGCGAAAGCGTACGAAAAAGGAGTATTCAAGTTGACCGTATCTAAGTAAAGGTTTTGCATCGCTGAGTATGGCATCACCACTAAAGTTAAGTCGTTTTAAATCGGCCGATTTTTATTCCCTCGTTTAAAGTAGGGTGAGGGTGGTGAATCGCGCCTCAATGACGTCGAAATGGCATGAAAAATGGCACCGGACCTTACCCGGTGTGAGACGTGAGAAATCATCACTGCAATTGTTCGCCGGGATGAAACCATACATTGCGCCTAATAGTGCTGCTTTGAGGCATTGAATATAAATTATAAAAATAATTAATATTCGTTGTTTGTTCTTTCATTCCAGTATTTTATGTAATTGTACTTATGTTCGTTCTATTCCTTACCTCTTACAAGGGGAATGTCACAAAATTGGGTCTCAGATTTCAATCAAACTATGTAGTGCTGTAGTCCACCGGGAGGTGTCGACGAATCACCTCCCATATAGGGCTATAAAACCAGTAGTTTAAGCATAAAAGCAGTTCGATGGCTATGTTCTAACAACACGTATCTCAAAAATAGAAATTTTCAGGAAAGCAAAAGAAATGATTTATATTTTTAATCGTACATAGAAATTAAAAACTAAAAATTGATAAAACTGAAAAAGAAGCATGCATTAGTACACAAAGAGTTGTTTTTTTGCTTGAATTTTATTTTTTAAATGCCATTACACTTTGTTTAAGATACCTGTTACAAACTGGTCAAATTTTGAGATACGTGCTGTTAGAACTTAGCCATCGAGTTAAAAATTTGCAGGTTCGTTATATTCCCTTGGAAATTAGGAGGTCCTAGGTTAGATTCTTGACACGGCACATTTTTTTCATTGTTTGTTTCTACCTTTCATTTTACAAAAGCTTACAGTTCATCATTACTTCCATGATTTTTAATTCAAATTTTTTTTTTCTCCGTGGAAATCCTTTTCTGCAATGCGGAAGCGTCAGATGTTTTCTCATTTTTTTACGCGGGAACCTCCGGGTAGGAGTCAAATACCGTAACCACCGGACTACCGCTATTAGTTGATATCAACTTATTTCTAAGGGAATTGAACAAGCCTGTAAATGTTTTACTGCATTTTTGTTTAAACTATTAGTTATATAACCCCATATGGGGGTGATTCGTGAACAGCTCCCGATGAAATACAACACTACAAAGTTTGATTGAAATCTGAGACCCGGTTTTGGGAGATCTCCCTGGTTAGATGCATTCCCCGGCCGGACGGAAGAGATGATTGCCAAGTCAATCGGGGGGGTTCGGTTAGGTGTGGTGGCTAGAGTGTTGGCTTCCCACGATGGTTAGGCGCTGGGAGACCGGAAAAGGAATCGACTAAAGAAAGACGAAAAGCTCGTGAAGCTCTATTTTTTTCATGGATTTGTCCTAGGAAGGAAGAATATGGGCGGAATA
The DNA here is from genome assembly GCF_921293095.1 of Ischnura elegans. Lineage (NCBI taxonomy): Eukaryota > Metazoa > Arthropoda > Insecta > Odonata > Coenagrionidae > Ischnura > Ischnura elegans. The sequence continues at coordinate 15,498,875 of NC_060256.1, forward strand.
AAAAAATATTCGGTAAATACACGTTGAACACAGTAATATCTTGTCCCTGCATACCTCAACAGCTTTGCTAACCGTCAATTTGCCGTTCACTTTAGATGTCAGCGCTGGAGGGCAGCACAGGTTTTAGCCATCGTCGTGTGAATGCACGATAGTTCCGACAATCGCTGGAACAATCGTAATGTGAATAAGGCATAATCCCCTTCCCTTTACTCGTGTTCTCTTTCCGTTTCCGTCGTTTGGTCGGTGGTAGCGTCCATCCCTCCCTTAGCAGCATTGCCTCCCTCCTCATATAAATCCTCGCTCTCCTCAGCAGCATCCTCCGGCCTCTGTATCGCTCTGTATCGTGCCAAATTGCAACCCCTCGTCCCATTCAGCATTCGAGATTTTTCGATAACTCCGTCCGTCCTCCGGCGACGACGCCTACAACCGTTCGGTCCGATGCCAAATCCTCTCGGCTCAGCACGGATCGCGTGTCGCGCTCGCAAATTCGCTCCTAGGACTTTTTGACGTGCCAAGATAGCGGATACGCAGGCGGGGATCTGTCTCCGCACACGGCCGGACGCGAGTCACGACGTTATCTCCGTGTATCGAAATGTTTCGTGCTCGGGAGAAAAGTCGCAGACTTGGCGATTCGCGAAAGGAATATGATTAGTAATGCTTGGAACTCTAATCGGTCCTGTTGTTTTGTTCTCACGTAGAAGTTGTACGATGCTGCAGTTTCAGCGTTGACTTGCGTAGCAACGTGGTTCATATTGATGTTAAATCAAATCATTTTTTTCGGTGGATAGTGAGTGGATACATATCTAAATTGGCAATAACAATAAAAAATTATTTTATAAATCTAAATATTAAATATTATATTTTAAAATTTATCCAAATAAATTTAAAGCCGATCATTATCCCGTAGAATAAGTATTTGGTTTAGCAAAGAAATAAGAAGGCTCGTTAAGGCATCGCCATAGGTGGCATGAGCCTTTTGGACTTCGTGAGATAACGAAAAGGGTAAAATTTCGCATATGTCCCAACAAGGCCACAGGCTTCATCTTCGCCATCAAGTATTTTCTACGTTTGAAGAGTTTCTTAACATTAGGGAACAAGAGAAGAATAAAGCTACCACTACACAAGAAAAATGATCTTCACCTATCTTTGTTCAGTGGAAAAATAGTTAATGCTTCCATTTGTCAAGATAATATCATGGCCTATCTATATACATATCAGAGACGAGTCTCTGCCCCAAATTTTCAGAAAATTTTGCTAACTAGAAGAATGAAGAAAAACAATTTTTCATGTAATAATTTAAAAGAGTAAAACTAACGCTCAGCCTCATAAATGAAATTGAAATTTCCAGAATTTAAATGAAGTTCAGTAATTATAGAATAGCAGTTTTTTTAAACTTAATTTTCTCATCTCGCAGTCATTCTCAATATAACATACAGCTAGCTATTTCATAATGACCATTTAAGAATACTTTTATTAAGTATTTAAAATGGCACAAGTACATTTCCACGATACACTTCCTTGTGCGACAGATAATGAAGTATGAGAGACTCATTGTTAAGCGATTACAAATTTCCCCTTTTTGAGTAACGAATTCCTCAAATACTGATAAATTTGTAAACAGTGTAATTTTCACTAGCCTTCAACTCCAAGTCAAAGACAAGCTCTTCCTTCTCCACGTGCCATAAATTCATTATTTATGAATTAGAGTGTACTATTATTTTGACTTCTTGGTCATGCTAGTTACACGTTTTTGAGACTTGAAAATTCCGTCACCTAGGTGATTAGTTTCTGGTGAATGCGGTCAAATTGCGAGCGTTTTGACGGGTTCCACCGTAAACGTAAGAATATATGTGAGGAAAATTTCCTTTAGTGCATTATTTATCTTCAGTTGTATTTTGCCGGGAATTTCAAGTTACAAGGGGCATTTATATATCACTTTCCTTTTAGCTTAGCTCAATGAATGTGCGCAATTGTTGATACATGTTTCATTTTATCATTGATTCAAAAATACCTCTTGCGCATTTTAGCGTAAAATTTGTTGCTGGGGGCTTTCAAATGTTCCTTTACTCAAACATTTATTTGTTCCCCCATAAGAATTAGGCTGCAATTTTCATGTAGAAAATGCGCTTCAATTTTTACTTTGCTGGTCCACCCTATGATAAACCACCGCCATTAATTGTCGAATTTTTCCCGATTGACGTCGTTGCTTCACGAATGTCCACAGGGCACTGATCTGATCGCTATCTCGTGAATCATTCGTTAGTTTTTTTCGTAACTTACTGTTTATGGACATGCGGAGGTCAATAAAACTCCGTTTTATGTTTTATATTATGGAGTCTCTTATGTATTTGTTCTCCACCAATGCAAATTCATTATTTAGTCAAAATGGGAAATTTATCTCAAGATATATACGGCATTTTTTTAATGAAAAACCAGCATTTTCGACGTAAATTGAGGTGTTTTACTGTCGTTTATATGATATTTACCTTTCTTAAATGTAAATAAATATTTTCCCCTCAAAATTTGAGTCATTGACCGAATTAGGGTTAATCCGCGGTTGTCTCCGGTACAATTCAATTGCTAGCGTCGGTTTTTATTTGTTTTAGGAGCGAGCTCTATTTGTGTTGCCTTCACGGCCTCTTCATTCCCACTGATCACGCACCCTGCGTCTGATGCAGAGCGTCACGCTCAGGTGGCCAATTAAAGTAATCCGCGGGAGGGAGGCGGGCGTGGAGCGGAATAAAGATGACGGCGACCCAGACGATTTTGCCTCATGTGCCCCGGACGCGTTCCTTCCCATCGTTTCCGCCGCACACTCAGCCACGGCTTATATTTCCGGCGCACGTTCCCCAATGCCCTTTTGTCGTGACAAGCGTCCCCGCCCCCTCGCCCTAATGCGTCCGCAAAAATGCTGGAGCACACCCCACGCAACTTGCGCCTCCCATCCGCAAGCCTCCGGTCAAAGCCATCCCCTTGGTCATGCCACTAACATTGCTAGTTACCGAAACCAATCTTACGGTTTTTTACTAATGATGATGATATGTCAAATCAAACAAGCATACAAATTAATAACACACTCGTCCAAAATGGAGGGGTTGAAGAAAATCCGGTGCCGGAATCATCCTGCTCTTTACGATATGTGGCAGGCGGACCACAGTGCAGCGTTATTGAAATATGATCCCGTAGGTGATAAAGCCTACACCATGCCCCCACATTAGCCCGATTCCCCTGACCTTACATACTTTCACATCAACTCATAGAGTATATTCAGCGAAATGCTGACCGGTAATCAGTCTATCGCAACGTTAAATTGTCACTCAATGCGTCACCTAATCACATAAAAGCAGCAATACGCAGCGTGAGTCTCACTTGTTTTCTTTCCATCTCTCAGGAAATCTACATTGTTGACGCGCTATGACGATATAAAAGTGTCGTCATCGCATCTTTCCCTTCTGACGTCATTGGCACTTAAATTTACTCCGGGAAGGCGAATGTTCAGATTTACAGGGTATTTTTTTTATTCGACCAATTCGAATCGCGTTGCCATAACAAAAGGTATTCACGTCATCAGTGACGTATGAAGCAGTTGCTTGCCTGGATGTAAGTCGCAAAGCATTGGACGGATACCACATGCACCTTTAATAAAATCTATGCACTTAGCCCTTAAGTTCCTTGATATAATGGCCTCCGGTCAGTAATATCAAAATAAATATAATAAAGAACGATAAAGAGGGCTACGTTGCAACGAAAAACTGAGACCTAACGTTGAAACGCCAGCTTCAATATTATTATGGGCTATGGAAAATGTCATTACATTAAATGCTTATGAATTGCTTCGCATATTCCATGAATTGTCAAGCAGAGAACTTCGACAGTCACTTTATGAAATTAAATTGCATGGGAAAAAATAGAGGTTACCTTTTCATATTTATCACTGACGTTAAATGGTCTTTAAGAATGAAAAGCAAAATATTTGGCCAACGTTTCTGTATATTTTTATACCTTCTTCAGGGCTTTTTTGCAATGAACATTTGATTTGCTTATTTTCGAAAAAGTGTGTTGAAGAGTGATGCTATGTATCAATATTTTAAGTAAAAAACGAATCATATTCACTGGAAAAAAGCCTGAATATGTAATAAAAATATACCGAAGCGTTGGCCAAAAATGTTGCATTTCATTCTTAAAGAGCTACACATCGAGGCGCTAATCGGTGTTAGTAATTTAGTTCAAGAGAAAGAAAAAAACTGACAATTATGCGTTGAACCTGGCTGGATACTGAAAAAAATATGGAATATTGCGAAGCCCTTTTTTAATTACAAGTATATGAATTACTGTATATGTTATACCATCCCTATCGTGACTTCTTGATTCTGAGGACTCTTGGAGGTAGTGGTGAGGGCGTACGACTCCCTTGTGTTCTGAGAAACTGTTGTTGTCCCTTGAACATCGGTCACGGCATGCGTCGCTTAGGGTTGTTCAAGGGCGGGGTCGTTGCAGGGCGGTGCGTGAGTCAGATCGGAAAATATGTGGTGTATTTGGATCGCGGGGGCGGGAACTCACGTCACTATTTCCTCAAGATATGAATCTGGATCGAGCCCTCATTAATTGTTGAAGGGGGCTAAGCTCGTTTTTGGAAGTCCAATTGCGTAATTAGAATAAGGGTTGGTTGATTTCTCATGCAAGCCATACTTGGCATGGGTTGAGGACTGTTTTTTTTAACGCAAATGTTTTATTATTATTTGTATTCATGAATTGTTACAATTAGGCCATTGACCTGAACATACGATGACAGCAATTGAGACCAATAGAAAAAAACCTGGAAACATCCTTCTTCAACCGATTTTTAAATATATATAACTTTTTGGGGAAGAGCTCGAATATTTTTGCTGGTAGGTCATTCCAGTCCCGCATTGTCCTGTACAAGAAAAAGAACTGCTTTTTATTTTTTATGATATCTAAGAGTATGCCCCAATGATGAAACTTTCTTTTCGAGTTATAAGGGAATAGTTATGATTTATCCCCAGTAGATGTTGATAACGCAAAAGTTTCTTAATTTTATTTTGACTTCACTCGTAAGTTACAGCAACGTGAAGATTATATAGTGACACACAGTTTTCATTCTATCGTGGTCTTATTAAAATTAAATTTCGTTAACTGTCTAAGTTTGCCTAAAATTCATTATGCTGTTATTTATACTTTATTCCATGATTATACTTGTGTTAAGCCACAATTTTACGAATTTGCTCCCTTTGGAGTTTTTTTCTTTGAAGTAAGCACGTAAATAGAAGCAGGTAAATAAATAATGATTATTTCTCTCTCTCCAATCCTTGCTTTGATTTTAAATCGGTATAACTTCTTCATATTGAAAGTGAGGCCATGTATCAATATTTTATGCAAAGCCGTGTGCTATAACATCATTTTTAAGCTTAATGAACAATCGAAATCAAAGCTTTCAAATTTGTGAAAGGCAGCTCGAAAACATCCACACGAAATTTATTTCCTTATCAAAATCTGGGATGAATAGTGAGTACTGCAATGCAATGTCACTTCAGTTTCAATTTTCAAGCGCACATCAAGCGAGCCGTTTACCGGATGGAACGATTTTTTAAACTCTTCTGACCTTCAATCACACCTCATGTCGCATTGATAAGTGAAAGAGTGATCATAGGTCAGCTGAGAGGACTGAAACCGTCAGTTGCAGATGACGCGTCATTCATTCGGACACTCGTTGACGTTAAGTGACGTGTTAAAAAAAATGGTTATTTCACGCTTTGAGCTACCCTGGACTGAAATGACTGTCTGTACCCATTAATGCTCATAACGAGTGCGATGAGATTTTGGGGAAACAAAAACGAAAACTTTGGCCCTCCATCATCAATCACGAGGTTTTCCATCGCAAGATATTCGCGACAGAAGGTTGGAAATACGTTCAATTGTTTTTTTTCCTAATTCTCGGGTCTACTGGCCCATGAGGAGCGTAGGTAATGATGCTGTTCACACAATCTCCCATGATTGGTCCTGAAGGGTACCATTCCAGCCAACCAGGCTGGAGGCTGCATGTGTTTTGTCGGCCGCATGATTAATCAATTTCTCACCTGCGGTTAAAGGACACCGCAGCGCCGGGCTAACGAGCCAGAATGCTATCGGAGCTAGTTGGCACACCAACGGCTGTTCCAAGCGAGGCTCCAGGCGCCAAATGACTCGTTATTTTCATTTGAGTGCGAATAACTCAAACAAAACGGAGTGAACCCGCGGTTTTCTGCGGGAACAGTTCGTTTTAAACCGTCCGGAATACAACAAAGGGAACCCGTTGAGGTGTGTTGAATAAATAAATAAATTAGTTGGAAAAGGACGATTTGTTTTCGGAATTAAATTTAATTGGGTGGCTTTTTTATTTTTTTTATTTCGCTACACTGGAGGCATTGATCCGGAGCTGCCAGTGGATAATAAAAAGAATTAAGAGAGGTGAAAAGGTGACAGAGCGTCGTTCAGTTTTATTTTTACCAATTTTTATGTGCATGCTGCAGCGTTAGTCAGTTTATTCAATTAATTGCTGCATCACACCTTATTTTCAGAAAAAAATTATCTCTTCTTGTTGTGGTGTTTTCATGGCGGAAGAGATATTTTTTGCTCATTAAAATTACCGTCAATAATGAGTGTGTCTGCGTAAACTAATTCGGTGTGAATTCTAGTCCTTGCGGAACTGTTGACTACCATTATGTAGCCCTCGTACATTTAATTTTAAAGCTCATTTTCTGCGATGCCTTTTATTTGTGCGCTGTTTAGGGGTAACATTTTTGGATTAAATAATTAGGTTTGATTTTCCATACTTGTCACACCGTAAATTAGAGGAATAGTCGTGATTATCTAAATAAGTGTTAGAAAGGTGTTGGCTAACCGGTTGTAATTACACTACATAAATTGACACAGGTGACAGTGAATCCATTCTTATTGTCCCAAGCATATGATTAAAGATTTTCAGATGAAAACTGTTGTGAAATTATCAAAAAATGCAAAGATGATAGAACCATGTGCAGTGTGCTGGCCTATTTTTAGCAGGGGTGCATTAATTATAACTACAATTCCAATAAATATCACCCTCTTGAATTGAAGACGATTTTGGTAATTAATTTTGTGAAATAGTATTCATGAAAATAATGTTTCATGAGCCAAGAATTGTTTTCTGTTTATATTAATTCAAGGGAACATTTTAAGTATAAGCTAAGCTTAGCAGATGGACGGAGACTTCAATCTCAGTTTAATCCCCAAACCTAGGGGTAAGTGATCAAATGCGACAATTAGATATGCATTGTCTATCTACTTTGGGGGTACTTTTATACAGATTTCTAATTACTAAAGTGGTGCATTGTAATTTTTGTTCTAATTCGAATACACTTCAAGGTCACTATAATCTTTGAAATGTACATTCATCTTAACTCTGACTCTGATGTTGAGCGTCTTGATCCATGAAGTATTGTAGAGGTTGAAGCTCTTTTTTGAAGTTGGTCATCCGATTAATTTCATTCGCCGGGATTGTACGATATGGATAAGATATATTTGTCCATTTTGTTCTGTTTCTGACCTTTATAGGAGCCCAAATTGTTCAGACTGTTGTTTTTCTGCATATTTTACTTAGCGTCAATAGGGGTAACATTGACCCAACTTTTCATAATTTCTTGGATGCAATCAAACTTATCTAATTGTAAAATTAATAAACAATGTACAATTTGGGCCAAGTTTATCTTGAATTCGGTTAACTTTGGCCCTATGTTATAAGGCATAGAAATCTAGCTCTAAACTATAATTTAGGGCAAAAATATACCTCACAAAATATCTCTTAGTAAACTGTCTTCAATTGCTCCTTCATTTGAACCTGTAAATTTATTTTATTCGGGTAAAAATGAAAAATAAAAAATCAATATTTCTTCCGGGAAAAATCATATTATATTGCAATGTATGAGAGTATACTTATAACTTGTTTTGTAAACTTATAACTTGAAAATGCCTTATACTCCACGGAACATAAACCAAAATTAATTCAGGAGTGACGCCTGTGCAGCTACCTGTCGGTTAATGGAAGACATAAGCCGACAAGCACAACGCAAATGGTAAAATACAAAACTATGAATCTCATTACGCCTCTGGGCCCAAGTTGCATGAAAGGAGTCGAATTTACCTCAATTGACAGTATCGCTTACAGTCATTGACAGTTAAGGCTGAAGTGCTGCGTATGGATGAGAACCCTGAATAGGGCTCAAAATATTGCTTCGTTGCCAAATCCTTTTTTTCCATCCCTACCACAACTCCGCACCCCTTCGCGGGATGGGCGTGTGAAATACAACTGCTTTCAGCACTAAGTCGGCACGAGGAAGGGGCGGAAAAAATTAGTTCCCGCATCCTTTATTCGTTCCCTCGCGTCACGTGGCCATCGCAAGCCGTAAATCCGACGGAGGGACCCAGGGCCGGCCGCGTGGGCTAAACACGTCCCCAGTCCGGCCCTTGGTAAAAGACGCCGATGCTGTGGGGGTTTTTTGGCGTGGACCGAGCCGGGCTCATCCCATGTGCCGAAAAAGGGGAAAGCAGTGTGGCCGCCCGCGTTTGAAATACGAGTGCTCGGGCAGTAAGCCCTGGGAAGCTGGCTGCTGAGCCGGAAGAGCGATGGGATCTTCGTGTGAGCGGAGATGAGTGGTTTGGATGGGTCACTTTCGTCATCGGGCATTTTTGAGCACCGTAGCAACACCATAGAATGTAGCTCGCACACAGGCAGTTACCCTCTGACATTGAACGACGGGTGAAATTAATGGAATTGCATATTATTAATTTTGATCCCAGTAAAGTATCGGGAACATTAATTTTTTTATCTGAAAGGAGCCTAGGTACGTAAAATTACTAATATATTTATCATTGAACTTTCTTCATTTTTTACCTAGTTTTTTTGTGAACAGTACTTGTTCTCTCTAAGGTAACTCTATACTGTTCTATTGCATTGCATTTTGATGCATGTATTTGTATTACGGTTGAATATTTAAGTACTGTTTTATTTCTGTTTTTGGATGATACCGGTGGTAAAAATGGCAATAGGCGATATAAAAGCGTGTTCCATGTTCCTGTGTTTTATTCCTATTACCAATTTTTGGTACTTGCTTATTTTTTCGGCTATTTTCTATTCGATATGATTATTTTTATCATTTTACTGCTGCAAGTAAGCCATAGGCCTGGTGGTAACAATTGGTAACATATATGAAACCCTTGAAACGTATTTCTTTAATCGAATTTGTAAAAATAGATATATCTTTTGGGAAGGGCTCAAATATTTTTATTGGTTGGTCGTTTCATTCTGTTACGGTCTATCGAAGAAGAATTGCTTTAATTTTTTCCTTTGTAATTGGTACTTCATTTTGAACTGGTTATCGTACATTCCCAAAAATTTTAAATATCCGTATTACCGGGAAATAAGTAAAAATACGAAAAATAAGACTTTTATTCATTGTTACTCTGTTAATTAATTTTTAATTACATAATTATGCAAAAAAACTGCAAATTAAACTTCATATTAAACGCATCCGTCATAATTTCTTGTTCATTATCATTTTTCATACGCTCATCAGCATCATTCTCATGTGCCGGTCGGTACCATGGCGTTCGATGTCCGCGGATGTACCACTATACCAGTGAAATGTCAACCTTGAGTAATAATTTCACATGAATAAAATCTCAAGAATAGTTAACCTAATCAAACTGCGGAGCGAGACATTTATGAGTCATGATCAGGGGGATGTAAGATTCCAACTTGAAATTCTCTTCCACCTTTCGGCTAATCCTTGAAAAAAAAAATAAAAAGATTCTTTCGTGCAAATCCTTGAGTCCCTACCGGCACCCATTCCCTGATAGCGTAGGTGGCGTCGGAGCAGCTTGTTAAAGGGAAGCGGAGACAGATTCTGTTGCTCTTCACCCGATATTATTATTTCTTCTTCTTTTTCTCCTCATTTTGCATGGCCTCCGGTCATGGGGAGGTTAGTGGATGACGGCGCGTCTTCTCTTTCATCCCGATAATACCCAGCCGCCCTCCTTGTCTCGCAGCGCCCTTCCCGCGACCCCTTTAGCGGCGAGTGAAGGAACTACGCCTCCGAGGGATTTGGAATCTGGGGCGAGAAATGGGCTGAAAGATGAGGATGTCATAGTAACCCACCCATTCGAAATAAGCTGCTGTACTTTGGTGAAAACCCCGTGCAGTAGGTTGCGTATGCCGTGAATATTATTCTGGGATCCTCTATTCACTGTATCCGTTGCGACTTAGTTTTGCACTATATTTCTTTAGGTGTAGGCCTGTAAAAAAGTTTCACCTACGTTTCGAGCGTATGTCTTCCTCCAGTCATAAGTGCATTTTTATGAAATTGTTGAGTATGCGAACGATCATAGTGAGCGGTGTTACAAAAATGGAATTACTTGCATGTGATAAATATGTTAAGAATCAATTTGTGCCGCAAAGAAATGCACGTGCCTAAATTAAAATACGGAAAAGTTATTTTTTGCGCTATATTACTTAAATGCTATTTAATTTTTGAATAAACCAAAATCAATGGTAACATAACTATGTTCTTCCATGTGATTTAGCATATTTCAGAGATTGGTTTTGTAGGAGACTTCAAATGGTTACATATACTGGACTTATATTGGTGTATAGAGCGTATTATGATCTATACAGTGCTTAACTTCTCAATATCAAATTATATTCTAGAGTATGGGTAGCGGTATTGTTAGGCAGTTGCGGCAATATAAGTGCCTCTTAGCAAAAATTGTGGCTACATACCCTGAAATAGTAAACGTTAAGTGAGAGGGGAATTATATAGTGAAAAACAGTATTAAATCTTCCGTTACTAGTTCTAAATTATTAATCAGATTGAATTTAAACATATGTTTATGTTTTTTTTATACGTTTGCTCACCGCATGCGCTCATGTGAATTTCAATATTTGCGTAATAGATACGTATTTCTTGCCCTTATTTTAAGGGATATTTTGGGGAAGGCAATGCCTCTCCTCCTCTTATTCATAATGGACCACAAGATCATTTTTTCTGTCGTTGGAGATTAGATTTCCAATGGAAGTTGGAGTGACATTCCATTGTGCCTCTAGAGTAAAGTCGTTAGTGGAAGTAATCTTGATTGAGCGGATATTGTGTTCGTTTGATAGGGAGGAATCGGATTTTAAAGATTGGAATTCATGCACCGTTTTTCACTACTTCATACAGTCACACGGAAATCTATCTGAAATGAACTATTCTTATGGTTCGAGAAAGATTTCACCCTTTTCAATGATATTGGGATTTCTTTTTCGGTTTGATGAAGTTCCATGATGGTTGGAGGAAGGGCACTTCACAAAGGGAAATGAGTAAGGTATTAATGGAATCTGAAACGACTTGCAGGACGTCAAAGATAATTGAAACCTTGGATTCATGAAGGTAAGCTTAAGAGGGAAACCTCTCAAGGATACATCCTATTTTAGTGATTAAATGTTCTTGTATATTTTTTATATTAGGTAATTACGTTATTTTACCCATTCTAAGGACTTTATTTTATAAATAATCCATTTTATTGTCGACGTAATCTTTCAATACCACAAAATTGTAATTTAAAGAAAGCCCACCGAAACAATAACAATAGGACCAATGAACATATGTAGAACCGGAGTCTTACATATGTAGAACCGGAAGGTGTGGCAGGCGTGGGATATTCCAAAACCAATATTTTACTCTGCTTTGTATATTTTTTAACACATTAAAAATTTCATCGTACCAAATATCAATCATGGATTGCTAATCTTAGCCGTGTCAAAACACACCAACACCTAGCATTTTTGCGTGGATATTTTTTTTTGGAAGTATAATTTAATATCATTCTTTCTGGACTATGTACTAATTGCTACAAAGGCGAAAAGTTGTCAGATATCAGTTGAATTTAGCGTTTATCAAAATTGAAGCTCAGGTGGCGCAGTTGCCATGGTTGGTTATGAATGAGTTCGTGTGTTCAAAACTACGTACGTGCAAGTTCCGAATGCATAATGACTTGAGATCAATTTAAAATTTGATACATAGCATCCCCAGATGCTCCCACGCAAAAGAATTTTGGGACACGTGCGCCATCAAATGATGCCAATGGCGCAAACTCGCTCAATGGAATGCGAAAGCCAAGAGTCGATATGTTTTTCTCAAAATTGAATGGAAATTTTGCTTGGTGGGTCTGACACGGCATTCGAAAACATACTTCAGTTTCAATCAGCAAAAGTAAGTCTCCTGCCTCTTAATCCCTATCGTTCCTCGTAAGTAAAGGCCTTTAGGAGCCAGTATCAATCGATACTGCAATTAGGTCTAAAGAAAATTTTTCCATCGAAATGGTTATGTTCTTTAAGGACTTCAAAGGACGTAAATTACGATTTATCTCTACCATTACCACTTCTAAACGTATCGTAAATTATGTCGTTGATCTCAGGTAATTGTTTTTTACCTGTTTACTTTTAAGTTAATCCGAAGAAAATCATATAAATGCTTATTGACGTATTGGCATAAACAAATCTTGCAAAAATGTTCCCAATTTTTGGTCCTCATGCATTTTCTACTCATATTTCTATAGCTCATGTAGCCTACCTACGGGTTTAACTTTGATTCTATACTCTACGTAGCACGAGAAAAAACTAATTCCGAGGTAAAATATAAATGCAGGTAGGTTGTCCATCATAGGAAAAGGAAAATAAATTGTTTATATCCCTTAATGCTATTGCTTTAATTCTTTGTGCAGTACCAAAGCGCATAAAACCAACTGAAAAACAGAGCCATCGTCCACATTGTAGACCTTCTAACTGCAATTATGTTTACCTACGTATTGACATTTTACTATGCCACATAGAGTATAAATTAAAGGTATTCCCGTTGGAACGTGAAATGAGATTGAAATAGGAGTCGAAAATATTTACGTGAAAAATTGCGATTATGAAGAATACTCAATGCTGACACTAAAGAAAGATTAGCAAATAGATTGTTGCTATACGTATGTGACAATGGTTCATAATTTCACCATTAAAGTCGCTAGATAATATTAATAAGATATTTTATTATTATTAATATTATATATTTAATATTATCGCTAAGAAATGTTGAGAGCTATGATACGTTCTGATGTAATCATGGCATCTGAATGCTTAAGTCAAAGGATATCCCTATTATATTCCAAAAATATAATGGGGAGGTCCAATTTATTATATTAAGTAGTAGGTATTGTTTATATTCACAAAAATTTCAACTCGATTTTTTGGTACAATAATAATATAATAAATGTCTGTATTCGGGCGAGACTGAGACTTGTAAGTCCCCTCTTCCACCAAACCCCTCGTTAATACGAGCGTTTTTAAAAGCGGTAAAAAAACGTTTAAAACAAAAAAATATGCAATGCACACTATTAGTGAAATGTCAAACAAGATAAACAAGAATATTGCTGGCTAAATTCTAACAACACGTATATCAAAAATAGAAACTCTTCAGGGGAGCAAAAAAAAAACGATTGATTTTTTCAAATTGTACGCTAAAATTAAAAACCAAAAAAATCATAAAACTGAAAAAGAAGCATACATTTGCCATCAAAGTGTTGCTTTTTGCTTGAATTATATATTTTTATTATATTACACTTAGTTTAAGATACCTGTGTTAAGCCGGCCAAATTTTGAGAGACGTGTTGTTAGAACTTAGCCATCGATATGTGAAAATTTTGTGTGAGAAAAGAGATTTCTGTTTGTGGGAAAAAACATGAGGAAAAGGGAGAAGTATCCTGCAGTGAAAAAACCTACTGTAGGGAAACACCTACGCTTGAAGGGGTGTCTAATGTTATGTTACATTCGTAATACAACATATTTAATGAGGTACATAGTATACACAAATATTACACTTGTAATGTACCTCATTGTAAGAAAAAGGCTATAAATACTCACGGATGTGTACAAAATACGTTATAACTATTTGTCATGGTGAGAATATTTCAATCTCCTGTCACGTAGATACGCATTTGTCCTCCGATTTGATATTCTTAGAAGAAATAATTGATGCGAAAATACCTGTGGAAATGCCGGTTTATTAGCGGGGAAGGAATGGAAGACATGCAAATCACAATTGAATCTTGGCATATATTTTATCAAAAATTTTAAATCAATCAACAGTGTAAAATTATTATTTGAATTATCCCAAGATATAGGATTTTTAATAAGCACGCATGTCTACATAATCTCTCATAACTCTTCGTCATGGCGAGCATATTTAAATCTCATGTCATTTTGCCTCGGATTTGATATTCTTTGAAGAAAAAATTGATGCTAAAATACGTGTGGAAATGCAATTATGCCGGTCTATTAGCGGGAAAGGAAAGGAAGACATGCATATCACTTAATACCATCGCCTTTACACGATATCGAGCGTGATAGCACTTGAAGTGCCTTCGCTGATGCCTGGCGGCGGAGGCACCGTTGTTTACCTTGGTGTCAAGCGGGCGGGTTAATGGGCGCATGACATTCACAGGGGCGTCGCTTCTTCTTTTAATCTCCTGAAAGCGATGGCCTACGTTATCGGGTTTCCACCACATTGAGGACTTCACCGCTCCCGGGCGACAAGTAATATGCCGGCGCGCCCGTGAGAAACCTTCGCATCGTCAAAAACCCTTTAACGTCGTGCGACGGGCCCCTTTAAAAGCTTTGGCTGACCGAAACCCTTTTGGGTTATCTCTCCCTAGGCATCATCTGCCATGCATGTCACGGGAGCTGTAATTGCTTCCCTCCCGGCCACACCGTGCCATTCATTAACTTTCCGGTCTTTTTTGAAAGAAAAAAAGTTTCCGCAGAAAGCGACCAGTGCTTCGGGCGGGAAGTGGCGCAGCGAGTATTGTGTATTAGAGACTTAGGTGGCGTGGTGGAATGTACCTACCCGCATGGAATAGGTGAGTGGTAAACAATAATATGAAAGGGCAAGAGTGATTGTGGGTTCCTGAGGAAATGCGTGCTTCAAAGATGAAACAAATAAAAGCTTAGCTTTACGTATCACAGCGATTAAATTCAATGTAAATATCACTTGACACTGTTTTATTCTCAATCCTATTTTACGTCCACTTCCAGATGGCTCTCTCCTTAACAATTCATTATTTATCTTTCATCACCATAGCGTCGTCTCAAACAAAGAAATCAAAGAAATCAAAACAAAAACAAGCATGCTCACAGATAAACAAAACAAACAACAAATGAACTTCAAAACAGAAAATAAACTAAACACATACGAAATTGATATTGGTCATAAAGACACATGCATCAAGCTTCATAAATGCCATAAATTGGCGTGGTTATGATTAAATTTTTGATGTATACGTAGAATGAAAATGAATAGGTTTTAATTGTGAGCTGAAAGAGAGGGAGTTAAATGAGAGGGGGGAGTTCACTGTTATCAAGAAAATAAATGTTAACGTAAAGTAACTTCAAATAGCGTAAAGCCTACTAACATGTATAATAGGGTGGTGCGAAAAAACTCAAGTTACAAATTCAGTGTCGTAATAGCGCGGAAAAGTTGCGATACGTTAGTACAAGAAAAACAAAAAAAGAATTATTAAAATCGGACGTCATCTTCCGATCCCGCAAAGCACCTCAAAAAATGAAAAAAATGAAAAAACTTTTTATAGTATAACTTATAGTACTATTTCTCCTTTCCCTTCTAATATCACATCATTCAATGAACTAGAAGTATCTCCTTCAGTTATAACACCAATGTCTTCAAGTGCACTTGATTCTATAACAGCAGCTGCACGGTCACAATCACAATTCAAAGCTATAGTTTGTAATTTTACCCTCATTTGCCGTGGCGACAAATTTTTCTTGGATGTACTAGACATTTAATCTTCAAAGTCATCAAATTGCTCCTTGATTGTTAAATTTTGCGTGGCGTCATTTAAAACCTCAACATCTTCACTCTCGATTTCAACAGGGTTAACATGCTGCCTTTTTAAAGCACAATTTTGCCTTTCAGTCTAGTGGTCAGCTTTATCGTCTCTTTTTGATCTACTGGATTAACTAAAACTTAACTAAAATTTGTCATAAGTAATTATTAAATAAATCGGCTAATTTGCAATTTTTATACATTTTAATGATCTTGCGCGATTGGATATAACTGTTTAAAGCCATGTATATGTATATATTACTAATAATCTACACTATTTGTAATCATTTTTAGCAATAGCGTTAAAAAATATAAAGTTTATTTAATTTTTTTTACAACAAAAAAATTTTTTTTTTTTTCATTTTTCAGGTGCTTTGCGGGATCGGAAGATGACGTCCGATTTTAATAATTCTTTTTTTGTTTTTCTTGTACTAACGTATCGCAAATTTTCCGCGCTATTACGACACTGAATTTGCAACTTGACTTTTTTCGCACCACCCTAATGTATAATAATATATCCTGCGATTCTCATTCGAAGTAGCACTATTGAAAAATGAATCTCAATCAATCCTTTTTATGGTTTTGCAACCATTGATGCAATACGTGAGGATATCTTGTTTTCAAGGTATCAGGACTACATGTTTACCTGTTTGCGTATCATGAATTCGTAAGTACCCGTGAATGTTTTAATGATTTATGCGATGGCAATAATCCTTATTGGTGTAAATCATGGCAATTGCAGGGATGATAAGGCAATCTGTAATCCCCCGACCACACTGTGCCATGCATAAACTTAAAGATAAATAAAAAATAAAAAATCTCGAAGAACCACTTCGTACTTTTGGGCAGGAATAGAACCGTGTGTAGAATAAACGTGTAACGTGTACAATAAACGTGTAGAATAGGTGAAGAGGTAAACATGATATAGGTGAGATTAAACTATTGTAAGTTCCTGGGCAAATATTGGCTTATGAGAAGAATTCAATAAAGGAATACCTTGTTAATTGCAAAAATAAGGGTATTTTTGAATACATTGTAGATTGCCTCATTCTCTTTTGAAGTATTCCATTTCATTCGAATTGGAACTGCAAAAATGTAACTCGACCAATCCTTGATTATGTATGTTCGACCAGTGATTTTTAATGTGAGCATTTCTCTATTGTACAGTATTACATCCGACATCATATACACTGTATAAATGGCGTGAATTCGTAAAATATCGTATTTGTTTTTTGCGTTTGTTATAACCGTCAATGCTGTAAATTCAGTTGTTGAATTATTGTGTACATATTATTGAATTGGGGAAACGTAGCAGCAGTATCCATAGGGATTTTTCCGAGAAAAGTTCATGTTGTGTTTCCATGGGAAGTTTTTTTTTCAATGCAAAAACACCGCGCTTAGATCACTCGTGGGTTTGCATTCTAGAATTCTGATCATTTTACACTTCTTGTCATGCGGAAATAATATCATCATTTTCCTCTTCAGACTAAATTTTATCAGAGCTCGCAATGGGCGTCCGAAAAATTTCCCCAAACTCGAGCACACGTACTTAAGGGTATTAGTTCAGTGACGTTGCGCTTTCCTCGATTGAAGTTTTGGACAGGCGTAGGGAAACAATAAGCGCTTTAGCGGAGCGTCAGCTTTCGGAATGGCATCCGAGCCTTTAATATTCACCCAAGAGCAGCTATCTTTAATTTATTCATGAAATTTTCACAAACGCTCTGTGGAGAGACGGTACAATGAAGTCAGGTGTATGAAGTTTTGGAGGAAGTGAAGCTATCAGAGGCCCCAGTGATGTGTAGCCATTATTCCCGGCTTCTGCTACTTAAAGCTCA
Source organism: Ischnura elegans (assembly GCF_921293095.1). Classification (NCBI taxonomy): domain Eukaryota; kingdom Metazoa; phylum Arthropoda; class Insecta; order Odonata; family Coenagrionidae; genus Ischnura; species Ischnura elegans. The sequence goes on from NC_060256.1 coordinate 15,516,663, forward strand.
ACGTCGCGAGAAGTCTTCTTTTCCAAACGCCATAATTCCATCGGGATTCTTTTTTTTTCGCCAACCGGAAATGGATGCACTATTCTGCATATTAGGCGCCGTGGAGAGGTAACCGTTGTTTCAGACACTTGACTGTTAGACATCGGGGTTGATGGGAAGTTCGCATGCAAACTGATCCCGCGGTAACTTTTCCCGGCGATGACGTTCATTTTCCGATATCACTTACGGTGTCTTCAAGCGTCTTGAATCTTGGCGTCTAATATGGCCTCGTGTTTTGAATGAACATTAGCATTCTTGCGCCTTTCCCTGGGAAATAGATCCTTCCTTTATCAAGTTGTGAACCGTTTAATAAATGCAAATGGAGAAAAAGAACATTGAGGGATATAATGCTGACTTTTTGGAAATTTCTCGTCAATATCTTCTCCATGCATGGCTGCTGGTTCCCATATACATTAAAGGAAGCGTTTGCCGTTGTTACTTTGAATTTTAATGCCTTAATGTTATTATGACATGGGATGCCTACCTCATTTATTTATCTCGCACTATCTTATGGCCCTTTCTTGTACTTAGCTCAGAATGGTTTTTGTGTGTCTCAACATTTTTTCTTGCATCTTATGCGTGGAAGAAATTTAGAAACCAAGATATCATGCCATAACTTACCGTACTCTCTCAACTCAAAGTAACTCTTCCTAAGTAGTCAAGATTATGACGGGGATAATGTGTTGATACCCTGCGGATAATAAACTGGCAAAATCAACCAAACCTGCAGTAGTGATTATAAAAATGCATGAACACCCAGGAGTTATTGGCTTACATGGGAAACTTGACTCATTATGTACGAACTAGCAACATGTAAAGCCATGCGGGTGGTTTATATAGATATTTTTAATAGTCAGTATGTCATTGAAGAAGTAGAATTTTTAAATGTAAATTATATTATGTTATTGAAAAATATAATTGGCATATTTTTTTTGTTTATTAATCTTGTGCCAAGCTCTCAAAAAACTACATTCGGTTCACAAAACTTATTACTTACTTATGGTATTATACCAGGCCTTAAATAAGTACCAGATAGATTACTGATTAAAAAATTCTGTACCGGCTGAGTGTTTACTTTGCCCTCATTAGTGAGTAGCTCTAACAATTCTCTATGAATTTGCCTAATTTATTGTGCATACTTGATGTAGGATATCTATGTTACCGCGTGGGACCGATCAAATCCAAAGATTTTTTTCAGGAATTAGAAGGGAAATAAAGAATTAGAAGTGACGGATTTTGGATCACTTTTAAGGGTGGCATGTTATCTTCGCACTAAATCACTTTTCATCGATCATTTTGCGAAAACAATCCGAAATACTAAAATCGCACTCACACATGTCTCCGTTTCGCGAACTTCGCCATAATTTATGACTTGCACCTGGTCATTCGATTGAAATCATTCCTCCATTAACTGACAGTGATTGTCGTTCGCGAGCATGCTAATATACATTCCTTCTTTTAGGTCTTCCACGATCGGGATCGCGATTGGGAAAATGGCTATAATTACTAGTAATTAGGGAGGAAATTATTTATCAGTTGCTTCTAATTGGAAACCCTAATTTGGATTTAAATGATAAATAAAAATCCAAATGGCTATTGCCCCCAACTGGCGTGGACCGGTGCATATTTTGACGGATTGCAATTTGAATGCATTGTGGTGGAAGAGACTTGGTTCGAAGGGCCGAGAAATCGATTTTTAATTTTCGCCTGGCATTCTCTCCCTCGTCCTGATTCGAAGATAGCTTTTTGAACGATGATCCCGTTACAGCTGCGTCCTGGTAATGCAGAGAGTAGCCCAGATTGAACGTAGGATTAAAATAAGGGAATCAATAGTGAATTAGGGTCAGTGGCCTCACCAGTATTCCCACACGCTGTGAGATTCGCACATTAATTAGCGATAGAAATGATAATGTCTTCGTAATTGAAAATCGGATTTGCCATGGATGGGAATTAAATCACTTCCTATTAAGTTTTTCATTGCGATCCCTCTATATCTCTTTATTCTTATCTGCCCACAGTCTTCACTTAATTAATGTCCCTGAGTTTCTCAGGCATAAAAAGTTGCTTATGAAGAATATAAAGCTTATTTCTGCATCCAACGATTAATATAGATGTTCATATGTATATAAATACCGAATATTAGTGGAATAATTAGAAAATATAATTAGAACTACGAAAATACGAAGATATGTAATACATATCTAAAGCAAATAACAAATGTGAGGAGAGCATAAGGATGTGCTTTCTCCCAAAACTATTGAATAGTTACGGAACAGTATTAAGGGGAATGTGTTAAAGTGAAATATTTTGCTATAAAAATATCTTTGAATGAGTTCTCCTAAGGTATATGTTAATTCAAATGTAATCTTGTATTCCTTCAACTGCAGATGTGTTTATTTTAATGATGAGCACGATAAGCATGAATTGAATATTGTTTTGAAAAATGCTGTGATTTAAATATAGTCCCTTAAATACAGAACAATTATGTATATATTGTTTAATAAATATATTGAATATAATAGAAAAATATTGAAGAAAAATTCGTCATCGCGCATTGTAGGTGATTTTATGAAATTTAATGGCTAAAGTGGAAATTGCGTAATCGGCACATTGTTAGACAATGGTAAGAGCATGAAGTAATTGGAACGGGGTAATAGGTGAGGTAAAGTTACATAAATTCTACTATTACGCTCATATTACGTTAATAAGGAGAAAATCAATCCACCTGTTCTGTATTCACTTTATTCACAAGGCGTAATAACTAGAGACACTTCGAATTTTTCTGCCCGTCAATTATTCTGGGAAAATATCATTGATAAATTTCTTACAATTTTTCTCGACTGGAGCGGGAAAATATCGCATTAAAAAATCGACGGGGCATAAAGCTGGTGGGAGCCTTAATGTTCACCCTGCACTCATTGGAAGGGATATGTGGTTAGTTTTTGCTCCCCCTCTGGCCGAAATATAAGGACAGAAGCTCGTAAATACGTGCGCATACGTGGGATTAAATTTAAAACCGGAGAACGGCGGAGGGTTTGGCTCGGAAGAAGGCCGAGGGATATCGATTCTTTCAAGGGAGCCGCTCTTTGGAAAGAAAATGGATGTTAGCTAACGGGCCACCGGAAATTGAAAGTCTATCTTGGGAATGATATGCGGGGATTGAACGGGGGACGAAGGGTTGGGGTATGGAGGAATGGAGAAACGAACTACTCTTTGGCGAAAAAAAATTCATCCTTACCTTCATCTCGTTTTTTAAACGGGACTCTTAACACTAGAAGGACCTGACGTGTCATGTTTTACGAGTAACCTATATTTACTTCATCATATTGCTTATTACCTAGAATTATTTTTTCTGTCGTCTAAACTTTTCTGACTTCCAATTGTATTTATGGTACACCTTCTGTAAAAATATAATTTGATTTTTTTACATAGAAATGAATTCAAAATATCTGTCTGCCTTAAAATACCAATACCCGTAAAATGGCGGGTCAAGCGTTTATTTTTTATTTCTAAGCGGTAATGCGTGATTTATTCACTGCACTCTATATTTAGCCTTTTCTATCCTAGCTTAAGTTTCCTAGTCTAGTCTAGCCATTTTGATGTTTTAGTCAGCACATTTATGAATATCAGATTCCTTATTACATATTACATGGAACTAAGCAGCATATCTGCCATAGCGAGTGGCCCATGGTAGGCCAGAGCAGGGGAAGCTGTCCATTGTTGTTCCTGCTGTACATTTTAAATTTTTAATTGTAAAATGATTTGTCAAAATTTGCTCAGTTGTTTTGACAAATAAAGAAACCGATTATTTATAGTGAAATTATCAATTAATTTTAGTATAAATATTTAAAATAATTACTACGTGTCAAAATAAGGGGTAAAAGTCATACTAGGTAAGTCATGCAACTCAGGTCCTTCTTTTGTTAGAGTCCTTCCGCCAGCCAACCGTGGTCTCCTCTCCGCATTCGTTGGAAAATGAAAAAAGACAGAGAATCCCATAGCTCCCGAATGGAAACTAATAAATTGACCAAGCTACGTGTGTCCTCCGCCTTCGTGCGAACGAGTGGTTGATGCGTTGACTACGTCATCGCCTTCCCAGTCGTGATTTCATCTTATCCCTTAGTATTCATCCGACCCCGGTAACGTTAAGGGATGTCAAGCTCTCAAAGTTATACCTTGAGGCGATTTGGGAACCCTGAGAGCATAGGTGTGCTTTATGACGTCCCTTAAAATGCAATTTTGGATGTTTTTTATTGTAACCTGTTTAAAAATTTTCCTTTTAGCAATGAAAAATTACTTGTAAAATTTAAGATGAAGCATTTGATATATACCCGTTTCATAAATTCATTTGCTCAAAGTGGGTGGAGACACATGTATCATAGACGATAAACTCAATTGACATTGTTGGACAAGAAGAATTGAGAAAGCTCTTAAATAAGTCTTAAATAACTAAAGTTTAAGGATTGCCCTGCCATTTCCCATGTTTTTGAATTGTTGCTCAGGTTTTTAGGATGGAATTTCACACAAACGTTTATTTTGATCTCCAAAAAGCTATGTTCTCATTTTGGAGAGAAACAATGGAATAAATATATTTCGCTGGTGACGCTCACTGTTTAGACGGGCACTATGCGTGGATGAAGAAGAATTGAATTTGTTTCTCACCAGCACTGGAGCGTGGGGCAAAAAAATAAAACTTTGAACCAAGTTCTCTGGAATCTTGGAAACAAAGGGATGAATATATACTTTCCTAGGGAGAGATTCGTGGAATTGCCTCACATACCTACGATCACATTTATTTCATCTCTTTTACGTCTGATTTATAATTAGATTACTTTATTATTTGCACGTATTATTTCAAAAAATTCCGGGAAATCCGCTATAGCGGTAGTGTAGAAATCGTGAGAGTAAAATGGGGTTCGCAGTTAAATGTCCTGTGCTATTTTTAATAATGAATATTCTTCTGTTATTTTATGGCTCCTCTATTTTTCGAGTACCTTATGCTTCCCAGAAATTTTCTTTTTCCTGTCAAAATGTTTAGATTTTTAAACGGCTTTCCATCTCTCTATGAAATAGTTTTTCTTGTACTGCTATTTATGTATGTTTTAGTTTTCTTAAAATTTTCATCAAAAAATCAGAATTTATTATTACTTCATTTTTATGGCATTAAACTTCCTCTCTGCTTCCCAGTATTATCCTATTAATTTTTTTATGAGCCTTGAGTCACTAGCTCTAAGTGACATACTTTCTATCCATAATAGTGATTCTTTATTTCTTGGTGTTAAAATACGATCATTGAGTGTTATTCTTTACCCAACTAGTTTTTTTCTTCATGTAGATCTACCCTCATATTCAAATATGACTGATGCCTTATAATTCATTCTCTATTGATGAAACCAGTGTTTGACTATTATAGCCTTATTTACTGTTTTCATTTGGCGTACGAATCGTAAAAAAATGGAATGGTAACAATAATGTGAAATTGCTCTTTTACCTGATAACTTGGTTCGGTTTGCCCGGATTCTAGATATTTATATTGCTGACTTAAATCCCTAATTCAATGCAATACAATGGAGCTGGTCGTGAACCTTATATAGCACCTCCCAAGTAAAATGAAAGGTTCCAAAAGTTTGAAGCAGTGCGTGTTATCTGGTGCTCATACAGTCGTATTCATTGAGTACTTCAAAGGTTAGTACTTACTTCCTCATAAACGAATGTCATGACGTGGTTTCGTGCATTAGTATTTTTTGCCAAAGCTATAGAGTTTTTCCTCGAAAAAAACATATGTCTGTGCCATGATTAGCGTTATCTTTGCGTCCTATTAAAGGATTTGACCCAACTTTTAATTTTTGCATTCTTTTAGAAACAAGTGGCCTTAAAAATCACTTTCATTTCTAGTAAAAGTTTTTCGTTGTGTCTTGACAACTGTACTTACTTACTTACTCTCTCGGCACTACAGCCCGGTATGGGCTTTGGCCTCCCTTCTTGACAACTGTGGAAAGTTATAATGCTGGACTGAACGTGTCATTGCGACGCAAAAAATTAAAATCAATTACTATAAATATCCGACGTACTTATTGTCAATTACAGCGTCAGCTTATGAAAGGTGAGAAAGAGAATGAATTTATAAATATGAAAAGTTTTGCAAATTCTCTGATTGATGACTTATGATCACTGAAGCCAGGATGGGAGTGCAAGGGTACACTAGCACACCACTGGCACATGAAACTTTTGGGAAATCATTGTACCGACTAATTTTCTTAATCTGAGTAGAAATAATGCATTCAAGATGAAAAAATAACAAATAGAAACGACAAAATATTCCTTCTTTAGCAAAAAATTATTGTTTTACTGTTTGAACAAAAAAATCTTCGTCGCTGTCCCACAAAACGGCAACTGAAAACTTATTCTCCATTTTTCCATGGTATGGACTTTAGAAAATGATTCGGGCGTTTTGAAAACGGTCAAGGAGTACCAAATGAAGTGTGAGTGTATTGGAAAAGTGATCATTAAACCTAATTAGCCCCTCAGGCGGCACAGGTGGCACTAATGGATTCCCCTTGACAAATTTCTTTTGGCTCTCATCCTGAGGATGATGAATTTATCATATCATTACATGTAATCTGTTATATTCCTGGTCCATCATCAAATATAATTCCCATACGGAGTGGGTTGTGGAAGTATTGCCTTAGCGGTGTGGGCTCAATTCTGCAAAGCGACTTGATGACCCAAGCTCGTATGAATCCCCGTAAGGCACCAATTTCCAACGATGGAATGCTTACTCGATGAAATGTTTTTAACTCTTTGAGATGCGGGATAATTATTTCCGTTTGACCTTTGATCGTGCAGAGAGCCGGAAATCGCAGATTCGACCGAGAGCGGTTGATTTATCCATGCGTAAGGAAAATTTGTGGAACGTCAAAGGAATAAGCAATCGCCGTAGGCGGCCGTACGTTCTAATCCCTATTTTATTAGCCCGTCTCCTTGAGGGCCCGAGCTCCTACGATATCCCACCCAACGCTTCTCCGCGAACCCCTTCCGCGCCTGTTTTCAAAGTCCTAGCACATCCTTTACTACTTCCATTCCCTGCCAAGGGTCAAGGCATATCTTAACATCCTCGGTGAGGAGTTCAAGGGTGCAATTATAATTCCACATAGGTAGTTTTCACTGGCTATATTTAATGAGGGTTAGTGAAGAGTTCTCGGGATCGCCACCGGGTCAGGAACTCCATAACTGCCGACGTATCGAATTCCGACTCGGTCATCGTCCTCAGGGCTGTGAGTGTCGAGTGAGAATTTTAACTTGCTTATATGTTGTGGTATTTTGTGGTATGGCAGCCTGGGTGACTTCCTCGTTCAAATGAAGTTTATGTCTTCGATTTCTAGTGCTATCCGTTAATTTCCAAAGTGCGCATTTAAACGCTTTTTTTAATTCAAAAAAACAACAAGTCCGGTAGTAAAAATATCCGTCATATTTATAGTCAGTTTCTTAGACAGATTATGAAGGATGTAAAATATTTTTATATGTGGATTCTATGAGATGAAATCATTTTAATTGCAATCCATCGTGTGTTTTTGTAGTCCTTTGATTTTACAGGGTATTCCATTAGCTTTTGTAATACGCTTTTTATTGCCACAGCTGATAAAATTATAAGTAATTACTTCCAAATATAAGAAATGAATGAAAACTCTTTCTCAATATAATACTATATTAATTGGATATATGCCCACGTTACTTTATCTTTTCAAAGTCTTTCCCTTAAGGACCTAAGGTTTTCTTAGTATCTGCGATGAAATTCCTTGGGAGAAAAAAATCACCAAAAAAGAGGGCTGTGGAAGTGAGAGATCTAGGATAGAAAATGTAAGGGGAATAGGTTAGACTGCGGTTTCAGTGTTGATCATTTTTTTCCTATATTTTCGTATCCCTCGCTCAAAAAGAAACAACCCTCAACGGTTCTCCCGAATTAAATTGGTTGCTTGAGGAATTTCTTCTTTCGCTTTGAATCCGTGAATCCGGGAAATTATAAGATGAGACGGCCGTTGGCAAATGAAAATGTTTCCTTTGATGAAGTGGATCGCCCCGGCGCAGCATCAGAGGATGCCCGGCAGCTGGTCATTTCTGCGAGTGAGGAAAATGCTCGCCAAATCCCGCTAATATTGAATCTTACTTCCTTTTTGCGACGTTACTTAGAAGCTAGTTTGAGAAGTACATATCATGACTGGTCTTCGTTTCAAAGTGAGCTTGTCACTGGAGAATTTTTTAATTGATTTCAGGGGTGGAAGTAGCGATTTTGGATCTTATTTAATGATTTGCTTTTAATTATTTTAACTATGTAATTTGTATTTCGTGAATCATCGAGGTATTTGGGTTTTAGGAAAGAAAACTCTTCGAGGAAGGTAAAGAGAAGACTTTAAGAAGTGGTTAATTGAGATACTGATGGGCAAGAAAAATCCTTAAATTTTCTGTGAAATGTCACGATTTCTTGTTTCAGAGGGAGTACATTTTAAAGGAAAAGAAACTCAAGGCGGTTATTTTAAAAATACTAGTGCGTAAGTTCAATTTTTTATTTACTAATATTTTTGCGGTAAGTTTAAAAAAATCCTTGTTTTCAATGCTTGACAAACCACCTCGTATTCATCTCTAGCCTTAATTTTCACGCTGCAACAAGGTTTAGGAATGACTGTTGGGAAAAGCATCTCTTTTCATTGTGATGCCAGCGTAGAGAGGCGGAAAAGACAGTCAAAATAGCTGATGAAGAAACTAAAAAGCAAGTAAAACGTCTAAATTACCAATGATATAGAGAAAACTTATTCTAAGGAGAAAGAATGAAAAAAGAATCAATGTGGAAGAATAGGGAAACAAAAAAATAATTCAAATATCGTTAAGTAATTATTTTTAATTTTTGCACGGCCAGTTAATTTTTTATAAGCCAAGATTAGGCGAAAAAGTGCTTTCAAAAAAGTGCTTTTCTTTTATTTGTGACGAACAACCTTCTGAGGAGGTCGCAAATTATTGTAAATGAGCTTAATGTGACAGTGGCTGATCATATTGAAAAACTTCTCCCTCCGCGATTGTAGCAGATGATGTTAGCAAACGGAAGAAATGGCTGACGAAGAATTTGAATGGCAAGAAAATTCTTCAATTATGAAAAAAAGGAAATTTATTCCACTTAAATAAATAATTTACTTGAAAGGAGAAGGGCAAAAAAGCAGTTAACACAATGAAGCGCCAAATAATTTTTTTAATTGGCTGAAGTTACTGATAAAATTTGTGTGCGTAAAGGAATTTTTTACTATACCTGGCGAGCCACCTCGTGATCTTGTCTTGCTGTGATATCCAAGCTACTAGCATGGTCAAGAGAGAGTGTGATTCAAAGGCTTGCCTAATACATGATCGGCTACGCTTGCAATACGGTCTCGTGGTCCGATTCTAGATTACGCTCGGGACTGTAAATTGACTGAAACCAACTGTGGCTCACGTGGAAAAATCCCATTGGCAGTAGCGGTTTGGGAAAAATCCTCTTCAGTCGTAATAGCAGCGGAGGAGAGGCGGAGATGACAGAAAAAGGGTTTCTGAAGGCAAGGAAACAACTTACTCATCAGGAAAAAGAATTGATTAACAGCTGAATAAAAAATCAATATTAATGAAAGAGGAAAACCAAACAGTATTTAAATATTTTCACGTCAGTACATACGTTTATTTACGTTAATTGTTTTTAATCGTACACACATGGTACAAAATACACTTTTTACAACATAGACGGCACTTTTTGGTGGATTTTCGGGGTAAAAAACGTGCGTTTTCACCATGAAAAAATTGGTATTGAACCTCTTTTGATCACTACAACTTTTATTTAATATAAATTGTTGAGATCAAGAGAGGTTCGAAAATAAATTTTATTTGCGAATAAATGCATATCTTACACAGGAAATTACGCTATCTAAATATTTGCTACGAGTTCTTTGTAAAAGTAGCTGTTGTTGTGAAGTTTGCGTTAGGTTACCTAGGTGCCTTGATAGCCATTGTGGAAATGCTTAATATAATTCTTCATAATTCGAAAATTCACCTCGTTGAAAACTTCCTAAATTCACGACAGCTCTAAATATTACTTCAATGACACCAGTTCCCGCGAACATGACTCAACAGCCTGTGTGTAATACACCCTCTCCCTAAAGTGTTGTTTTCATGCATATATTTATTTCATCGTAATATTCCCTCACCAGATGATGTAGCTAACCACAGTCATGAATTTAAATAAAAATTTTCTGTGAATTTACGCCAATTTCCCTATCATTTTATTCATTGATATGAAGTAATTTCGCTTGATCACGGCAAGAATTTTGAAATTCGCCATATTTTAGCAATTAAATACCCTATATTTATATATTGATTACCTCCAGGTAAACGGTGCGAAAGTGATTTTTGCAAGCCTTGGGAATGAAAAAATCACAGTTCGACCTGAATTCCTTGCCAGTCGTAAACCATGCTCCACGCTTGGAATAGTCATTCGGTGTCCAAATCCAGATCTCGCGCGGGACTGTAAATGGGTTCAAACCGGCTGTGGCTGAGTGTTGGGAAAAAATCCCCGTTCCCGTTGCGGTAGCAGGGTTAGGAGGGTAGATTCAGTCGGCAAGTGAAAGGCCCGTGAAGAAGGGATGGAGTGCGCCGGAGAGATGCTGTAAGTCTGGCGTTTGTGTGCGTGAGGAAGAGAGGGTAAGTGAAAGTGGTTGGTTTATTTAGGAGGCAGTTAGGTGGGGGAGGAGGTGCGCGTGGCTGATGAGAATGGGTCGGCATGGTGATGTGAGTTGAACTTACCCTTTCCCCGTGCGTTACAAGTTGGCGCGGCCGTAATAAGTTGGGCCCGGGAGCAGGTTCCCAAAACGGGCGGTGGAGGGCGCGCTTGAGCTTGAACTCACCGCGCGCAATGGGGAGGTGACGATGATGTCAAAGCAATCTGCACACGCGGGAGATAGTATAGTCATCGAGTACGGAAATCTTGGTGAGGTGTTTGAAGTATTTTAACGATAGCTTGAATAGCATTATTTAATTATGCACGTTTGATATTTATGTCGTTTAAAGAAAGCCTATTCCCTGACATTTCGGATTTTTTTTCCATTTTCAAGTTTTACTAGATGAAGAAAAGGATGAAAAATGAATATAAAAGTGGTCAAGTTATTAAAAAAATAATTTTTCATTGCAAAAATATGCAATGTATAGCCTATGCAATAAATAGTAAACAATTTGATTTAAAATTTAGAAATCATTAAGAGTATTGAGTTACATGCCCTTTACGCAGTTGTTCATTTGCTTGTTAGTAGCTATGTTATAGTATTTTATTTACATTTTTTTAAATGTTTTAATCAATTTTCAGTAACTTGATCACAATATACTTCGCGTAAATCATGTGTCAAAAATTTCATTGCAATATTTTTATGAAAGGCACATCAATATTCTTATTTTGTTATAAATTATAAATAAGTACATTTTTTTAAACGTTTTATTGGATATATTTTGAAAATTTCATTTTTAATACTTCGTTTTTTAGCTTTACCTCTCATATTTTCATGTAATAAGCCTTGAAAATGGGAAATAGATATCCAAAACGTCGACGAACATGTTCTAAACCTTGAGTGTTCTTATTTAAATATAAAAATAGGCCAAGAACAAAATAAATATATATATTTAAAATCCTTATTTTTTATATTCTAATCTACGAAAGGGAAGTAACTTACACCTCTAATGAACGAATTTACAGACGCGTCGTCTCAATGAGAATTTAATTTAAGAATACCGAGACTGGCCACGGTGATGTTTTTACGGAATCACCCGCAATGCACAAATTGTGCGACAAAACCATATGAGAGCCTAATTCTGGTCAAAAAGACCCTCAACGTAATCTAATTACGATCAGACGTCTTACGTGAGAGTGCTGTAGGTTTCCTCGTTCCTTCTGCATAAGAATATCCCGGGATAATGCATGCAATTCTACCCCACCAAGAAAATCAAATCGCCTAGCGTAAAACCTGGACGGGCCATAAGCTATTAAACAATGGTGCTATTCCGAATCTAATATGAAGCATTCTGTGTAAGGTGAATAAAGGTGTGTGTTTTGATTACCAACGTACATTCCAGTGGACGGTACACCATAAAACTTAAGTCGCTCAGCAATCAAGGAAATCCGTTAAAGGCCTAACTATTTGCACCCTTATTGAAACCGGATCCGTCGTATAAAATCTTGATGTACCTATGTAAGAACACTGTATCTGAATGCCTACGCATTACATGATAAACCCACTTTATAAATTCATTCACTACAACCCGTAGGCTTCCTGGCCTCATAACAGTTCTAAAGATAACTTATAGACTTTTTAATTCGATAACTCAGCAACCGTACATGGTTTCAACACATTGTGTTATTTTCAGGGACACAATGTGTTGGTCGGTTGTTGAGTTTGGTAATTAAAATGTGTGGAAATTACCATTCGTGTTCTTTCATCATGGATATATCAAACTTCCACCTAATCAAGCCAGAAACGACTTTATAACTTCTAGGCATAGGAATGGCACCGGTGCTCGCGAACGTGACTCGACAGCCTGTCTGTAATTCTTCCTCACCCCAAGAGTTAATTTTTGTAAACATCTTTGTCTTATGATTATAGTTCCTCGCCAAATGATGCTGCAGAGCAGTAATGAGTAAAAATGTTAACTGTGAATTTGCGTTGTTCCCCTTCTCCTTTTATTCATTGCTATGGAAACATTTCTCATAATCACGGTAAAAATTTTGAGATTCGCGATATTTTAGCTGTTAAATGGCCTTGATTTTGATATATGTATATATTTTCTCCAGGTAAATATTGTGAAAGTGATTGCTGCTAGCCTAGGGCATGAAAGCAATCACAGTTAGACTCGGATTCCTTACAAGTCGTAAACCATGCCTTGCAGGCTTACCTCAATCAAGAAGGTATGCACATTTTTAACGATGGAAGGCCTTAGATGTACAAATTTGATTTGAATCAGCGCCGTCTCATAAACCTTTGATGAGTTTTGTCTTGTGTAATTCCAACTCTACTGTGTATTTATGAGATACCTGGGGGTTGAAGGGGAAAACTTTCCAGCTTCACTAAGCCCCGAGCAGCGTGGAACTGAGCAAAAGTTATGTGGACCAATCTGCCGCCAGCTTCGTTTCTAATGACGTGAAGTATGGAGAAAAAGTGAATGAAGTGCAAGGAAATAAGAGTGACTTGGTGGGTGAAGGGGGGGGGGGGGGTTAATAAATCCGCAAAGACAGTTCTTAGTCTGAGGAATGTAAGATGAAAGGCGAATATCCACGAAATTTGTTCGGCTAAAAGATTTTTCCATTGTATTGTCTATGCTCTGAGGTAGGTGTGCTAGTAGGGAGAATTGCTGGAAACACCTTTAATGAGAGGAGGATAAACATAATTGCCTATTTAGTTTGTACTGAACGTTCTCTTAGCATTCAGCATAGGGACTATCACTTGATTTGTAGAAGTCTTTTTATGTAGAGCGCATTATGAAAACCATTCTTATCACTTACTTTAACGTAGAGCTGCTCTATCTTTCCTTTAGGGCACCAATAGCTATCAGGGTCGAAAAAGATCTGATGGGAAAATATACTAAATAATATAGACGAAAGTAAATGTGCATATATTCGCCGCTGAAAGATTTATTTCAAGAGCAACAGCAAACGAGACTGCAATTTTTTAAACTAACTAACTAAACTTATGGGGTTGCCTCAAAAGTAATGGGAAGTTAATTAAGAGGCGGTATGAATAAATCCGCTAAGCTAATAGGAAATCGTTATTCTGGAGAATGGAAGATAAAAAGCGAGCATTCACGACACAAATGGATTTCTTGCAGATTTTTTTTCCTTCTGAGACATTAGATGCGTATAAAATCGCTTTAGGCTTGACTTGGTGGAGGTTCGATAGGTACATCCATGATAAAAACTACAAATAGTAATTTTCTCACTTTCATTCACAGCTCAACTACCGACCATGGTTTCAAAATATTATGCTACCCTGAAAATGACATGGTAATATGCTGAAACCATGGTCTATAAATGAGTTGTGAAATAAAGTGTGGAAATTGCCATTTGTAGTTTTTAACATGGATTGGATACTCCGTTTGTTGCAAAAAACTTGAAAAAATTGAGTAAACCGTCCTGGTGACTCATCAATTTCTTACAGCATCAGTCTGGTTAAAATCGCGGGCGAAATATTTTAGTTATTCTGAAATATAGCCTGAGAATGAAAAGCCCTGAAAATAATGCGATTGTGATACCTGAAACTTCGTATTTAAAAGCAGTATACGGTCACTATGGCCTCGCTGCATTTTGAATTCACCTCAACAGAGTGCCGTGCCATGTAGTCATGTATGCCATAGTAGTAGTAGCCATGTATCAGTTGTTACTAGTGGTAATAATGTGAGTAGTTGATTATTTATGTCGTCACAATGATCAAAGGTAAGGAACAAATTTATAAGACTCAGCCGTTATCGTATAAGAATTCAAAACTTGCTCATTCCACAAAGTAATTAATTATTGATCCAGCAAGTTTTGATTCCCTAGTTATGAAGGGTTCTGAAATTGCTGGCGAAGTCCTTTTTTTTTGGCAAAAAAATAGTGGTCTGATAGAAAAGCTTGGTGTATCATACGTTTTTCCAGAATAATCTGTAACAAAAAGAGACCGATCGAATGGTGACTCATCCTGTAATGATTCTCTTTCGGGCCTGAAGGTGGCCAATTCAATTCCGCTGAAACATCTGGGTTATCGGAAAAAAGTGAACGATTTTGGGATCCTAAACTAAATTGATATTTTTGCCTGAGTCATTGTTACGGCTTTCCCGCAATTTTTCTCGTACCCTAACGAGATTTACCTGGGCCTTAGAGATAATATTGTTTTGCGAGCCATATGCGTACGTTAATAAATAATGGTCGATATAGGGAAAGGGCGAGGGGGATGGAAAATTCCCAAAGCAGTCCTTCCATTGGTAAAAAAGAAATTGCTAGGATGGAGAGGCCTATCGTGGTGAGTCATCCATTTCTCTGCTACCTCTTATTTATTATTTTTTCACTCCGAAAATACGATGTGGTCGAGGCGTGTGATGCATCGCAAGGGCCATTCCCATGGATATCACTAATGCACCCGCGTCACGCTTACGGCCGCACCCCTGCTGAAACACCGCCTTCCATAGCCGCTCCCAGCACCCGTCTTTCCCCCCTCCCGGGCCAGACCTAACGCCCGGCCCGACCCTGAACATTTCCAGAAAAGGATAACCTAATTTATTCAGCTTATTTCCCCCATCCAGCAACTCCGCGTTGCATGCCTCAGCTCATCCAACATCCACTTTCCCTCTTGCTTTGCCTCGCTATTCATGACATATCCCTCATTTCTCTTCTCCACCACCTTCCTTATTTCTACGTCTATCTCTCCCTCTACCCCTTACGCCCGAAAACCAGTCTTTTTCGACGCCATGTCCTTACAATTCAACTTCCCCATTCGTGCCAACGGGATCTCTTTTAAACTCCGTGTTCCCAAACAAAGTTCTGTGATCAAACATCATCCCTCGTTTCAAAATATGCCCCGAAATTAACTCAAGCTATCCTCTGCTGGACTCCCCGGGCGGTTAATTGTAAATACGGCCCTGCAACCATCTTCTATATCGTCCCTAGCGTAATCACGATTTCTGCTTCGTGTGCGAACGTTTAAACGTTGCCAGACGACATGAACCTGATGCAAAAATTTGCTTCAGTGTGCACAATTAAGTTTTCAACTACTGTTATATCAGTACCTATTCTAAAAAAAAGTCCTTCATTTTTGATAACTCTCTCGTATTAAAGAGACGCAGGTACTTTTTCATAATATGGCATTGAATATTTAACTCACAATAATAATCAGTGATAGCAATTCATGGTGGAATGTTAACCCACTGTGTACCAAACTGTATTCTACGTACCTACTATGCTATAATTGCCAGGAAATTTTTGCTGATTATGCAGTAGGTTATGAAAAAAATACGTCTCAAATACAAGAGAAGGTAAATATTAGAAAAATCAAGGAAAACTTTATTTTATGTGGTTTCACCTTTCAAATATTTTTTTTAATATTTGAGATACAGGCAAAAGGAGAACAGGATCAGCTCTACTAATATATTATTGTTTCCGGATTAATGTGGAGGAATTGTAACGTGTTTATAAAGTAAAATTTACTGGCTACATAACTGAATTATTTCCATGTAAAATGCGAGCAACTTAAAATTTGCCGATTTGTTTATATACTCTGCTTACAATGAAAAAAGTATTATAGTACAAGTTTTAGGTCCGCAATCCATCTTCAAAATACACTGGCCGAAAGGTAAGTATGAGTCCTCATAAGGTTTCATCGGATTTGCTGCGCTTGAAGTATCTTTCACGAGGAAGATGCCAAGCAAGGAACTTTATAAGCCTGAAATATTTTCCCCCCGTCGGGATTTTAACCCATACCCCCGGGATGGAAATCCAGCAATTAAGCCACCGCTAAAATCCGATGGCTCGCTTACGCTTCAACTTCCCATTTCTACCCCAGGGGATTTTATAACTCCGCGCCTCCAAGCACTGACTGATCACACGCGTCATCACGCTATACTCACTCCCATATTAAGCCAAGCTGGCCTCTGCTGAACTCCCGCCGGGCGGAATTGTAAATAGACTACCTGCTGAAATCAACCTCAACATCATTCCAAGCGTAATAAAATTTCACGCCTATTTTGCCGGAGTTTCAAAAGAGAATGATGCAATAATACTGCTTATGCAGCGATGCAAATTCGATTTTCTGCTTAGATGAAAATTCATTTTCATATTCCTGGAAACATTTAGATTTTGTCTAGGTTTTGTACCTGAATTGATGATATCGTCATTTTTAAGTTGCATCCTTCACCTGCGACCATAGATTGATAGACGGTTTAGATACACATGAAAATTTATTTAAGTTCTAGAACATGATATCTTTTGTAAGGATTTAATAGTGACGGAGTATATAGTTTCTGCGTAATAATAGCAAAGCATGCTAAAGAGTTGTAATTATCGATACTGAAATAATACACTATACTGAAATTCTTATACCCAGAAAATGTAGAGTTGACGGCATAAGTTTTGAGCAATGTGTCCCTAAAAATGGCTGGTCGAGTCACGCTTTTTATCAAGCCATTGTGCTATCTCAATCACGGTAGAGTTTTTATATGGAGAAGATGGAGGAAAACCTGATTTTCTAATTAGCCAAGGATGGGAATTTATTATTCCATTCCATGGTAGAATAATATTCTGCCATTATGGTTGAAGTCGACTAGCGTTCATTATTTTAGTGAAGAATAAATTCATGCGTTTACTTATTATTTCTATTGTGCATGATTTGTTTTATCAACTTGATATCGTTCTTAACCCATATATGCCCAGTGGGTCGTTTTCGACCCACGGGATATAAAAAATCCTAGTCCCTCTAATTTGAAGTATTTGTCTACATTGTTGTTATTTTCGACTTACAGGGAAGCAAGTGATTCATTCCTGAAGTAATATTTCCAAGGATACATTTTCAAATCATTGTAATGTGGGCATAAAAAATTACTTCTCTATACCGCGATTTTCGAATAACTTCGACGTACAATGTAACCAAAATTTTCAAGCTCAATCGAAATGACACGACATGCTACAATACTTTGTATACTCAATTTCATTATTCCGTATTCAATTACCAAATTTCATGTCTCCTGAGTCTGCCACGGGTCATGATATTGGTGTGGGTCGTTTTCGACCCACTGGGCAGATAAGGCTAGTTTGTTGAGCAACTCCAGACGCACTAGGTTGACCAGAATTCGAGCGTTCTCTCTGCTGAACTGCGATAAGATTCTTTTGGAGTGCATTAGTTGAAATAAA
Organism: Ischnura elegans; assembly: GCF_921293095.1. Lineage (NCBI taxonomy): Eukaryota > Metazoa > Arthropoda > Insecta > Odonata > Coenagrionidae > Ischnura > Ischnura elegans. Next base: position 15,534,625 of record NC_060256.1, read on the forward strand.
TATTGGCATGGCAAGGTTTGTATATAACTCCTAGATGACATATTTTATTTTATAAACATATTTTTTTCGTGAGCTCATTGGCTAATTTATGTCTCTAATTTAGTCGCAAACAGCTGACTACAACAGAAATTCTTCACGAGCTAGAAGAGTTGGATGAAAAAGGTGTAAAAGATGAAGTATATATTTACATAACTCCTCCAGAAGATGGAAACGATACATGTGAGGATTCCGGGGACGAAGAATGTAACGATCCTGATCGTCTTTGTGGCCGGCAGCTGCAAGCGGAAGGTGACTTCAACATTGACATTGAAGATGACCCTGGTGAAGTTAATGAGGTAATCAAATTCGCTGAAGAATCATCCCATTCTAAAAGGAGAAGGAAGTCAACAAAAACCCAAAACATAACACGAAGTTGGGTCAGTTGTGATCTTACTACCCCTGTTTGTGATTCTGGGAGTACATGTTTTATACCTCCACTGACTTTATCCTCGTCCAGTCACCCGTTAGAGTTTTTCGAACTTTTTGTTGATGACAACATCATTACGAAACTTGTTGAGTTTACCAACCAATATGCAGCGAGGAATAGGTGTGTACAGGTTTCCAAGGAAGATATGTATACATTTTTAGGCATATTGTTTTTATCCGGATATAACTGGCTCCCAAGAAGAAGAATGTATTGGGAAGAAAAAGAAGATGTCTATAATGCACTTGTGTCTAGAAGTATGAGAAGAAACAAGTTTGAGGAAATATTTACGAACATCCATTGTGCAGATAATAGTGCATTACACATATCCGATCGTCTCGCAAAATTGCGTCCAGTCATTTGTGAACTCAACAAAAACTTTTGTAGATTTGCGCCTTTAGAAGAATCAATTTCTATCGATGAGGCTATGATTCCATACTTTGGAAGGCACGGTTGCAAACAGTTTATTCGGGGAAAGCCGGTGAGATTCGGTTGCAAGGCCTGGGTAGCTGCACTCCGCCTAGGGTATTGCATCCAATTTGATATCTACCAAGGGAAAGTAAAGGAAAAAAGGGTTTTCACTTCATCAAGAGGGCTCGGTGAATCTGTGGTGATGGGGTTTGCTGAAATCCTAAAAAAAATTATCCACTGCTGAATTTCTCCCTGTATTTTGATAATTTTTTCACTTCTGCGAATCTAATACACGAGCTAACAAAATTTAGCTATGGTGGAACGGGAACCGCTAGAGTGAACCGAATTGATAACTGCCCCTTGCAGGATGTTAAAGTGTTTAAAAGAAATGAGAGAGGTAGATATGACTGTCGTGTATCCCGGGAGGACAATATCAGTGCAGTTAGGTGGATGGACAATAATGTTGTCACAATGCTATCTAATCAGTTTGGCGTCGAACCTCAGCAGAAGGCATCGAGATATTCATCATCCGTAAAAGGAAGAATTGATATTCCACAACCCCACGTTATTGCCATGTACAATCGAAACATGGTTGGTGTAGACCAAATGGACAATAATATCTCTAATTACCGTATTGGCATTCGTAGGAAAAAGTGGTACACGCCCATATTTCTATGGATGATGGATGTATGCATGAGTAATGCGTGGTGTCTCAGCAGGACTTATGGTATGAAACTGGACAGCTTAGCTTTCAGAAGAGAAATTGTAATATCATTATTGAAGAAATATGGTACTCCACCACAACGAGCAGGACCAACAAGCAAGTTTGCACCTCCAGAGATAATTCGAACGAGTGGACCGCACCATATCATTCTCACAGATCAGCCAAGAAGAAGATGCGTTTTATGTCGTAGTAAAACAGTAAAATCATGCCATAAATGTTGCATTCCTTTGCACGATAAGTGCTTTGAGGAGTTTCATAAAAATATCTCTGACTGTTAAAACTTAGAAGTAAATAAACAATTATTTTATATGAATACTATCTTAAAATATTTTTTTTTATTTTAACAATTTTCCCAAAATAATGTAAGTTAATTAAAATTTCAATTAAAAAACAAAACACAACAAATTGGAAATCATAAAGCAGTTGCACCTCAATAACTCTGAAGAGCCTATTAGAAAACGCTCCAATAGTCAATATCCTAAATGTGCTCACCAATGCCCAGTGGGTCGAAAACGACCCATGTCATAATTTAAAAAAAAAATGCTTCAGGATTTTTTTCAACATTTTTTCTGTTGTCCAGAGGAATAATAAGTTCGAAAAAAGTAAATAAAGTTAAATTTTCATGAAAAAAAATTAGTGGGCATAAATGGGTTAATTCATTTTTACGAAGCTACTTCATAAGATATGAGATCGTACAAAAACTACCTACATTTGGACTGATTCATTTCTATCCTGTAGACCAGCGATTACCGACCGGTGGTACGCAACGAAGCAGTCGAGGATACACCGAAAATAAATCGGAAATGGCGGGCGCTTCGTTCCCCAATAGTAGCCTGGCAACAGTGCCGCGCCGTGAGTCTTAACCAGGAAATGTGTACACATATTAAGTATTTGGTGTATTTAAAACAAATTTTATATTCATACAATTATTTACAACTACAACTGTCATCTACCTGTTGTGGAAATATGCAATATAATGTGCACGTTACAATTTTGGGGGCACAATATTAGTTATATGCATATAGAGGGATATGGGAGGAAAAAAAAAATTGGAAACCGCTGCTGTATACTGTAGGTACAGTTCCGTCCACAATCTCTGATATTTTTTCTCCACTACCAAATATCCTTGCTCAATATTCCGCTGCGCCTGTTACAAATAGGCGTCGTGAATTAGTGAAAAATGTTGATGTTCGTGGTGCTATTTATCATGGATGATTCCTAGGCCCTGACGTATCTGGCCTCACCATCTAGCGGTGCCTTTTCCCTTCCCTACATTTTTTGTAATATCGCTAGATTTCCATGTCTCCACGGCACGGAATTCCTCTTCGAAATGACCGCTGTGTGGGCGAAGATTATCTAGAAATGGATTCCCAAGGTCCTGTTTATTCCTCCCTGTGTCTGTTTATTTTGACGCACCCATCGGTTCAACAGGGCTGATAAAAATCGCGACCCTATCCCATGCGGACAGCGGGCAAATTTGTTAGCTTCCGTTCTCTCTCCACGGGGACGGCTGTAATTTCGCTAATAAGTGGCGCGTTCGCCATCGTGTTTATCCCGCCCTGTGTAATTTCTCTCCCCCCGGATACGAATCGTCGAATCAGGTAATGCATGCGTCATGCAGCGGAGAAAATTCGAATATTTGCCTCGGCGGTTGAAGATCTGCTGGCAGGCCTCTCATCAAGCTAATGCAGTTGGCGGCTTGGCGCCAATAACAGTGACTGCCAGACTTGAGCGGAATTTACAGAAGAAAGGGAAATCATCAAAACCAGTTACATAGGAAGTTTAAGATTAAATTTACGATTCTTTTATTTCATCTTAGCTGTATATAATCTGCAGGATTACATATTTTTGCCATCAACAGGATTACATTACGTATTTTTGCCTTTATTTCCATACATAAATTGGTCCTTCTAAGTCATAAGGGTTGTCAGAAAGTTCCATTTATATTACATTAATATATTTATGATATTATATTTATTTACTGGCATGTTTTGAGCGTAACATATATATTATATTACAAATTTGAATTTCATGAATAAATTCACTGTCAATTATATGATAACAAAAGTTTTAGGGAATGTCGAAGCCAAAATAGATTCATGCCTACGCGTGGCTACTACGGGTAATTACTGTTTGTAGAAACATAAAATTTAACGATTTTTAATCTGAAAATGCAACAATCATTAAAAAACTGCACTGAAAAAATGCACATTAAAATGAATCGTAGCATTTATTTTTCCTCGCAATGATTCAACTTTTCGACCAATATCATGCGTGTCTGTTACTTTAGGAGGAAAAAGGAAAAAATCTCCTCGGAATTCGATGCTTTTCCCATGAGAGTCTTTTGATATTAATTTGGTATACATTCCCCCAAAATTTGTTTGTTGCATAAGGTCTTACTTCGTGCGCGTGCAAATAATGCAAGGGACTTGTTCAGAAAATTTCATGGTCATTCAGAAGTTAGGTCAGTGTGTTGATGTGAATTATTCAGTCAGAACTAGCTACTCTGTGTTTGGGAAGATGGTAAATTATGGTTGAGATAGTAATTTTGACTGACCCGGCAGCAGTATTGTATCGTTTGTTTGGCATTCTTTGAATATCCGCATCCCGATGTAGAAGGCGCACTATAGGTGGTGAAGTAGAGTCAATGAAAATGTGAAAATATTAGAGCGCGTGAAGTGTAATCATCGCTTTTTCTATCGGAATGTATAGTTACCTGCTTCTTGATGCACTATTCTTCCGTGATTTTCAAGGCTTATTATACTTACAGGCGATGATAGAAACGCTGGGAAAGTACTAGATATCACTTTGACCATAATTGCTTTCTCTCTCTTGCAAGAAACAAAGCGTTATAACTAGCCTCATCCAGCTATCTTCTACTGCTTATTTGTGCAGAGGCAGTTAGAGACATCCTACGCATTCCGTAGCTGATTATAGCAATATCACGGGAGTTGTTTTTATACCATTTTGAATTTGTACTGCGAGTAGCTAGCTGTACCAATTATACACAATTGCTGAAGGAATAAAACTGGATCAACTTTTTTAACGATTCTTGAAGTAATGATATTGAACATAATGAGAGTGGAAGGGCAGATGATTGGAATAGCTGATTAACTTATGCGTCTCCACCTGTAGGATCTGGCTGCTATACCATTCCGATTGCAGGAAAATCAATCCACCGTACGTGGTTGGCAAATTATGTGTACAGCTCATCCATAAGTGAGATTTTAAACCAACACACATTACCAAATTTTATAATACTTTATTGTGCACTGACAGAGAATAAATTCTGTTTTAAGTAGTTCTGAGGTTTTTAACGTAAGATACCAAATCTTGGTTGCATGTCTGTTTCCAATTTAAATTTGTCGTTGCTTTTATCTCCATGATGCTAGGTGTTATCATTTACCTAGGAAATCTGCTTTCCGGAAATTTCTTGCTTACCTTCAGCTTATCAAATTCCGGAGATTAGCATTTTAAATTGGCGGCGAATAATTAATGGAAATATAATCTGTGTTGGGTCCGTAACTCTGGGATTTCATATTTTTGATGAAACAAAGTTTCGTAACACTTTGTAATATTGACTATAATTTTATATATTTTAATTTTTTAATACCACGTATATGCTTAGTTATAGCTTATTTAAAAATCTCAAGTCAAATCCAGTTCTCTGGAATTATTTTAAACCTTGTCCGCCAATAATTGTATCTTCGTACACATCTAATCTTCTCTGTATTTCCCTGTGGAGAGAAACCTCAGTTTTCCATTTCCTTTGTACGAGTACTAGTTTTTACCCGCCGATCTGTAGGATTTCGAGTTTATTCGACGGTTTTGTGGGGAGGAAAAATATCTCAGAAATTATAAATATATACAATGCTGGAGGAAATGGATGCATTGGTAACTGTTGCGGAGAGTCTAGTTACCATTACAGTAATATCTTTGAGGGTGAAAATATTTTTTCATGCGGTATGGTGTTAGTGGTTACCTTTCCTCTTCCTTTTCCAATTGGATAATCAGTTGTGCCAATTATTTTTTTAAACCTATTGTATCTTCAATTTTCCTCCCTTTCTCGTGTAATCAGAGAGGAATACTGGAGCTCAAATGTGAATCAATCTAACGTTAAATCAAATTTAAAAGTGTGTTTTTAGTTTTTTGGCGATTTTATCTCGGATTTGCTGTCGAATTTATGCCCCCGAAAACTTTACTATTGCGCCTCGAAAAAATAAGGAACCTTTGTGGTGGGAGATCAATTTTTTTTTCTTCTAGCAAGCATTCCAAGGATTCGGTGGGGGAAAAAGCTGCTGGTGGCGAGGTATTTCCCTTTCTATTATTTAAAAGGAATCTGTTTGGCGAAGTTTTTTTTCCCCACCATCGCATCGGATGCCGAAAGAGTTTCATGGTGCAATGGGATTGGTTTTCATTTTGGGGAAGGGCTACCTAATTCGTAATTCCAGAAACCCTTTGTTCCGTTCCAGCTGGGGATTTAGGAGGCCTTTCTCTCAACACATGGGTCACCGATGGCTGGGTGATCGGCAGAATTCGCAAAACTTTTTTTTATTTTTTCGCTGAATATTCAGTCGTGACGGGAGAGGGAGCGTAGGAATATTCGAAAGAATTCTCGGGGGGGGGGGGGGGGATTTGAGGAGGGGGTAGGAAGAGGGGACCTTGAGTTGCGTCTACGCAGTCCGCGAAGGGTAAAGAGCGGTTTCCAACCAACAGAAGGGCTCAAAATAAATGGAAAAGATGTATCCATAGCTTGTCTTCGTACAGTGTCAATATGTGCCGAGCCACGTGAAAAAAAAATCACCACGGTGTGTGTATCGTTTCGTTTCCGCTCGCGCTCTCGCGTGAAAGCCCGGAACAAAAGAATAACGCAAGCCGCTCTGTGGATAACAAAACAATATCGCATCGGAGGTGGTGAATGCGTGTCTGCACGTTCGGATCTAAGTTGCGGGTGGAGGAATGTATTCATTTTTTATCGCGCTCCTATTTTTTAAATGTTTTTTTTTGTACCTTTGTGTGTTTTTTTATCCAACACCGCTCCTGGCCGTTGCTAGTGTACGCTGAGGTTTTATTGGTGCCGTATCGGGAAGGAGCACGTGTGAGGTGGAAACGATCGAAAAAATCGTATTTTTTTCCGTCAGGTTTTTTTTTTCTTTCGATCTCATCTGTCGCCTCACCGCATTGGTGGAGTAGTGAGCACGTGACCCCCCTTTCCGTAGGAAAAATAAATTCTTTCTCATCACCGTTCGCCTAACAGATTCCTTACTCCCTTTCCCCGACCCACTAATCACTGACCCTGGGAAAAAATTTCCAAATCCCTTCCGTTCACGTCCCGAGGTTCCAATTTTGATTAGGACCCTGATTGACGATAACTTTCTGAGCGGGATAATTGGCTGGATTGCGCGGGAACTTGCTTCCTCGTCTCTCATATAGTTCGAGACTTTTTCGTTTGGAACCGAACGATTTTTTTTCTATATTGAATCAATTTCAGAATTTTTGTCCAATAGGCAGTAGGGTATGGCAAATTTCAGTTCCTGGATAGATTTGACCACCTCATTGGTACTGAAACGGTAATTTGAATCTGTATTCATGTAACGTATAAATCATTCTTTTCTCACAGTTAGTAGTACCTAGGTTGTTTTTCGTCACACAATGAATTTTCTTGTCTACTGGGAAACACAGTTAAGTTATTATTTAAGTACTAGTCACGAAAAGTAATTTTCAAAATTTATCTCCCTTTTTACTTAATAAATTAGATGAATTTTCTCTTGAAAGTGGTGCATTAAGTAAAACATTTGGCCTCATATCTAATATTTTATATTGGAAATGGATCCAAATCTTTTATTTTCATTCTTATGCTTGTAAAATTTTCGCATTATCCTGGTTGAAAACTGTTCCTAGGCCTTGGCTTTGGTAGCTAGTCTGGCGGATGGAAGTTCTCTTTTATAGCTATGTGTACATTTATTACTGCTATGATGGGAAGATTACAGTTTATTGAGGATGTTTTCTCTGTCACCTTTGTGTATATTACCTTTATTTGTTAAAATATTTTTTATAATGCAAAACTAGCAAAGTTAATGAAGTCTTTTTAACTAACGGTTAGAAATGATACGGGTAATGAAAATAGAGAGTAAATGTGCGGAATTTTTAGCAACGTAAACATTTTTCTCATTTAATATTAATTTATTTTTTTACGAAAGGGACGTTTTAGTACGGGATAGGCTTCTTAGATGTTTATTCAGTGGTTTTCGTTTTTCATCTAGTCGAACGGAATTGTTCATGAGAGAATGCGTGGTGGACTCTGGTTATACGTTCATATGCCATTGCCTTACCGTGACATAAAGAGAGCTGGTAAAGTACACATGTCGAAGGGACGGAATAGTTCAAACGATTGTGTGCAAAGGGTGAGCCTATAAGAAGAATGAACAAAGAAGTGATGAAGGGTTTCCGTATCACAGCAAGAATATTTTCCTGGATTTTGAAAAAAGTTTGAATATCTTTATATCTATGCATTTTCTCTAATTTTTAATGGGGACATCTTCCTTGTATAACAACCAAATCAATAGGTACTTAAGGCAGGTGGAACTGTTGTCATCAGCCAGTAAATGGAGTTAGTATTGGGACGATAAATTTCATATTGTGTGCGTCTCGCTTAAACAAATTCTTTTCTCCTGTTCCTCCCGTGGCCATACATGCTATCTCAACGTCCCTAATTTCACCCTCTTACTTTGGCTTCAATAGTCTAATAATTGTCACAAGTAGACTAGGAATGATTTTTTTGTGTACAAGAGCACTTCATTTCCTTTCCTTAACACTAGAACCGCGGACGGGACTTTTTTGTCCCATCGCCCTTTGCAAATGTTTGCCATTCGTGTACTAGAGGTTTGATTCCTTTGAAATTTACTGACATTTACTCATTTTTATGCTCTTTAGAATTGTATTGAAAATATTGCACAATCTTTGGCTCGCGATGAAGACGACGATTTACCTAGAACCGCGGGATGGGTTTTTTTTTGTCCCATGTGGGGAAAACATACAATTTCAGTTTTTTTGTACACTTATTTTGTATTTAGCAAAATAACAGCTTATTACGAAGGGGATCGATGCACAGATACCGTTATTCTGCCAGTTAGAAGCGCAGAAGGGAATAATCTGTGCACTGCGCCGGCCGCCTACTCACGCAGTGCCGGCCGCGTCTGCAGGTCGGAGCATGCAACCAACACGCTTCAAAATAAGTTTACTGTATTCCTAGTTATACTTAATAAAACGTTTTAAACATTACCTAAACACGTGTTTTGTTCACACAAACCACACAAAAATCGTCAATTATACTTAAACATTATAGGATCAACGTATTTTGTCAATGGGACAAAAAAGTCCCATGCCGCGGTTTTGGTGGGGTTGGAAAGTTCAGCGGTTCTAGTGTTAGCTAGTTCTTTCGTTCAGTTGTGGGCGAAAAATGACATTTTACTGCAGATAAATCAAGAGATGGGTCAAGAGAACTAACTCATACCACATAACTACGCTATCGAGATTTCTAGCTGAAGAATTCCGGCCTCGCGTGCAGAGAAAAAGTAGGCTCACACTCGACAGAAACCTTATGAGGGATAAAAATGGGAGTTTCCTAGTCAGTTTTGTTTTCCGTTTTTTTTTTAACGTTTCCGTACCTTTTGATGAAGATCTTGGCTTAATGGAGCAATTTCTTACCCCCGGCCAAGACCCAGAGCCGAAGTGCAGTCAGAAATATTGTCTTGGCTCCCTCCACCTCTTCCCTCGAGCCCCAAGAAAGGCACTTAACGAGAAAAATATCGTCTCCTCTAACTTCTCTTTAACCAGGCTTCTTCTTCTTCTTCTTTCTCCTCGTCGCTTTGTTTCGCCCCTGCTGGAAAATTTTCTGAAAAAATACACACACCGCTCGTAAAACAAGTCTCCAAGATGGATAATGGTGCGTAGCTGTTCGGGGGTGTGAGGTGCATACATTCATTTCTCTAGGCGCCTTTACTACAAAAGGCTCGGCTCTCTATTAGACGCTCTTCAATGAAGATTGAAGAAACTTGGTACAGTAACCGTACGTATGAAACGTGGTGCTAATAGATGCTTCCCTGGGCCCCTAGGTAATGCATTTATTATATATACGCCCCGTTAAAAGTCTTCTTCACGTTTTCATGTATAATATGTTCCATCATAAAACATTTAACGGTACATTATTCCTTGGGAGTCAGATATTTGCTGTAAAATGGAGTAAAATATGGTTTGCCATTAAGAATACATGTGACGATCATAAATACTCGTATGCCTTAAGTTCATGCGTTAGCCCATTACGATGCATGATAGGAAGGTGGGGAACACATATAAGGAATATCTGTGGCACGGCCCTGGAGAAATTAGGATTCGTCAAGCGTATTGCGGGAAGATTTTCGGATGCGAAAGTGAAAGAAAGATGCTATTCCGCACTCATCCGTCCGTACCTTGAATATGCAGCGAGCGTATGGGATCCGGTGCAAAAAGACTTAATCCGCGAACTGAATAAAATACAAAGAAAGGCTGCGTGTTTTGTCAAAAACTGCTACGGGTGTACAGACAGCGTTACGCAGATGTTAAGCAAATTAGGGTGGGAGCTGCTGGAGACTCGGAGGCTGCGCGGTAGGCTTAGATTGCTTGAACAATTAAGAATGGATATCTTTAAGAGCGACACGGAGAACATAATATTAGAGCCACACTATATTTCCAGGTCCGATAGAAGCGATAAATTAAGAGAGATGTTTGGCCGAACGGATAGATATGGGAATTCGTTTTTCCCCGAATCATTAAGGACTTTAATAAATGCTGGTCCTAGCTTCGTAGAGCACTTCATTTTTTATACGTAGACGGCTGGTGTCCTAACACCCCCTGCCAAACGCCTTTTAGCCGGCTTGCGGGGTATTTTGTAGATGTAGAGAGGTAAATTCCTTGCGCAATTCCAAAAAAACAGAGTCACGCGGGGAAAAGGAATTATAAATATCTTGTATGATGTTGGGCACAATGTGGTGGAAGTTCTCAATATTATTAAAAGAAGACATTGCAATACTTCCACTGAGTTTCATTATTACACAACGCGTTTAGTCGTATGTTGTTTGTAACGACGAAACGCGTTGTGCAATAGTAAAACTCAGTGGAAATATTGCAATGTTTTCTTTTAATAATAGGAATTTTATAGATTTTTTAAATTACATGCAATGTGCCTTACCTGAATTTTCATACCAAATGTCATTGAATAAAAACACTGGTCTCTAAAATGTCAATGTTCACACGCTCCTTATAAATACTTTTGTAAAAAAAATTTCTTACAACAGATTATCGCTATATCCTATCATAATATACTGCGGGGAAGATAAGAGGCATCTACCTTAAATTAATTTTCAAAATCTACAAAAACCGGTGAGAAATACCGTTATTTAGAGTCATACACGCTAGGATAGACTCGTAGATATATTGCTAATTTAGCCAGAGTCTTTAAACTCCATATGGATCGCTGAATAGACTAAATTAGAGAGAAATTGGAGAGGGTTCTTTGGATGTGTGTATTGAAATCACATGGAGTGACTCTTGCAGCACTTGATCGAACATCAAGATGGCCATTTCAAGGGGAGTTGAGCTTGCATGCTGAGTTGCTGTCGTCCTGTCTGCAGAGCAATACCCCAGGCGTGAAATTAAAGCTTCGAGAGCCGCGGCTCCCTATCCTTAGACGCTCCTTGTTGTGTTGGCGATTTTGGATATCTTGATTTTTGCCGTGTGATCTCCCTTTACGGACGTCATAAAGCTTACCTTATGGGTTGGGCCTCGCGGTGGCCTTATGGTCGTAAAAAATATATATACCCACGTAATTTATGGCTTTCGACGCCTGAGGCGGGTCTTCTCAGCGACCCTCGTCGAGTCTTGGTCGGAACCGCTCCTTGTTCATCCTCAAAATAGTTTCTTTTTCTTTCGTCTTCATCGTTTTCATCTTTCATCGCAGAGCAGCGGTTCATTTTGTCCAGTGCACTTGATCAACCTGACCAGACCGGCCTTTCCTTCTCCTTGATTTTGCCGTTAACCGGTTATTTCTTGCTTCTCGGTATTAAAGTCAATGGTCAAACAATCGTTAGCGTTTAAAAAATCGCGTTTTTTATGTCTTCAGTAACCCTTTGGCATTTTCCTTGTCGGCGAAGTCAACTCAATTTATTTCAGCTATGAGCGATCCCAGTATTGGTTTGCGGTCCACTCACATAACTTGAGTCTCTGTGAAATTGAAGAGATTATTTGTGCTCTAATTTTATTTTTGAAGTTCTGAATGGAATGTGACCTTGGATGCGCTAAGGAGTGATTGAAAAAAGCATAAATGGCAAATATTGAAAAGTGTTTAGTAACTAAGGAACTTTTCAATTCATTCTAGTGATTTATGTCATGAGTAATACGAAATTTTACCCAGAAAAATTTATGCATTCATTGTCCGTTAATAAAAGGAATTCCCATATCCATACATTCGGCGAAGGTTTTCTCTAATTTCATCGTATCAGTCGGTCCTGGAATTGTTGTGCGGTTCTGAGATGTTGTTCTTTCCGTTCCCCTGGAAAGTTTTTATTCATTATTACTGAAGCTACCTGAGCATGATAAGTAACCTCTAAGTCTTTAGTGACTCACAGCCTAATTCGGCGTGACGTTGTCTAGTCGCTTATACCACTTTTCGACTAACCGATCGCATTTCTATAGTTAGTTGTATCGCAGTTATAGTTAGTTGACCAATCAAATATTTGTGTACCACCGCCGTTATGCTTGCTACGTATTTAAGGTTTACCCTGACAAGAACAAAGAAGCACATCACTTTCACCTTTTCGTTCGAAGAACCTCCCACACTTCGCTTGACGATTACATGATTCTTCTGCCCCGAAGTGAGGCATGAATTTATTGCGTTAGGCGTTCAGCGGGGATGGATGCGGGGGATGAAGTCTTGCTGAATCTCAGGGGGTGGAGCCGTTTACTCCGCTAATTTCGTGTATTTTCTTCTCGAGAAACAAAGTAAAATTGCGATACGTATTCGTCGTTCGATTTTGTCCTTTTGATCGTATAGGTAGGTACTGCTTTCTTAGTTGTCGTAAATGCTAGTCTTAATTTTCCTCAATAAAATTAATTAGCCCTCATAGTGCTACCTTCTAGGAGTGACACTATCGAGAAATGGTAGAAGAATAATTACTAGGCAGAAGAAAGATTTCAAAATCGTAAAAAATATCTGTTATATCATTTTTTGAAATGTCAGCATTCTGTTTTTTTTTTATTCATTCTTATGATATGACCTATTTTTTACTTTATTTGCTGAATAATTACTAATTTTAATAATCATATACCCCAAAACCAATATTTGGCTCGCAGAACTTTTCGGATATGGAAAAGCCGATACATGATCCCGCGGCATTTAGAGACTCAAGGAATAATATGTTTTTCAATAAGTACGTCGCAAACCTTAAAAAGGGCATATTAACGCACTTCAAAATACTCTTTTCGAAAAATCTCACATAAGAATGGGATGGGCTTGTGGTCTGGGCAAGCCTCAAAGGCACCTCACCAAAGGGATTGGGTGTACTCTAAGTCGGTAAAGTCACCTCCATTATTTAATGTACTCCCACAAATATTTCTCGTAGGTACGTATGTATTTCCCACTGCGACCTCAGATCCCCCTGTCACCAATTTCAATGGAGATTTTTGTTATTCAAGAATTTAGGCGCGGCTTGGGGCTGTCGGAACGAATCTCATGTATTTTTCTCGGAAATCTATCGGATCAGATCTTATGTGAATCGGGCCGCAGCGTCTCTCTAATGTAACATGAAGACTTTCACTGCTTTAGCCTGAAGGCACTGCCCTTTTAGATGCTGCTCCGTACCCCATCAAAGCTATACGCTTTCATTTCTGCCGAGACACTCCCCTTCTAAGGGTCCCTCTCATCTTGACAAGTAAATCTTCCGAGCCCTCCTCATTGCTGAACAGCCTCCCCTTCCAATACCGATCTTCCCCGCTCTTAAAATTCCCAGAAGAAAAAAATCTTCTCCCGCAGCCTGCTTTGTGCTCGATTTTCGATATCCTCATCTTTTTCACACCTTACGGGGTAAATTACACGGCGCAGGGCCGGAACGGGTGGCCCATGCCAAAGGTCCGGCCCTTAAAAACCTACTTAACGACCACTTGGTGATAGGGACCCAAAGATGGGTCCTTCGTGGGAGGAGCCTTCTTGAACAAAGCGGCGCTACCAGCTTAAACCCGTATCCTATACTTATTTTTCCCCTATCCCTCTTGTCTCGCCATAACGTAAGGGTCGCTGGAGAATGTCCGCGTAAGTTAACGTTACCTACGTTAAGTGCAAGAGGACTTCATTAAACCTCCATTGGTGGCGTGGCGTCTATCAGATGCCGAGCCATTTTATTGTCTTTACCCGCATCGTGTTTTCAAAAATAGGAAACTGTGCTTCTTTGTATTGTACTATTTTATGCTTCTTAATTAGTCACCAATATGATTTTATGTTTCAGCGCATTTCTGGACATAGTACGAATATTTTGATGCTTTTGTCATCTGGTAGACGCCATGCGACAACTTGATAATCCTTTCGCGATATTCAAAGCAAAGCTTTTAAAAGCGTTTGATAATTTGAACAAACATTATTAACAACTAAAATTATTACGGAGGCTTCCGCGGTGAGTTAATTGGTGATTAAGTCCCGTAAGACCCGAAGACGGGAGCAGGAACGCGCCCGAAACTGTCGTCCGCAAAATATGAGTCAACGCGGAATGAACCCGAAAAACATTCACCAATTATTTACAGCTATTCAAAGCATCAAATTTTGGGTATGCGACTTTTTGCTACACATTTATGATCGATAACGTGTTAACGTCATTTATGTGCAATAAAACTGTAAAAAGACGTGTATTAAGTATTTTATTAATATGAATATCTCCATCATTTTGCATATATTTTATGCCCACGCATGAAATTGAGTATTATATGAATGATTGTTTGTAGTTAAAAAAATTACTTCTACTGCTATGTATTTTGTATAATCATTCCAAAATGGCGTCTGTGAGACGCCGCGTGACAAATAGCTTTCCAAAATATGACAGACCCTTTAAAGGAGGCCCAAGGATATGGAGATTAAGCGTTATACCTATCTGCTGCCGTTTCGCGCGCATTTTATTCGGTGACGACATTAGGCACCTGCATCTCCTTCAGTGTGACTTTCGCCATTACCCGTAGTAGAAGTGTGTTTTTAGCTAGTGATCGTCTTGTATGCGTTAAATGTGTGTTTTATATGATTTATTGGATTATTTACTTACCACTGCAATGTATTTCATCGTGAAAAATCGGTATAGATGACTGGTAGCCTGGGGGAGGGGGGATTAGGCCGGTTAAAATGAACAAATGGCGACAAACTAACTGCTATTATATCTCATACCAATCGTATTTAGTATTATTTTTATTTATAACCACCGAATAACAAATAATCGAGTTTAGAATGTATAACAAGTTTAAGAAAAAAACTATCGCCATATTTTGAGATATTTACAATCTTTTCTCCGTATAAAATTGATGTAATTTATTAGAGCGCAAGGGAGAACATTTTCAAATATTTGATTGCTTGATATTGTGTTGTCAACGGAAGCAAGGAGTGGATTGAAAAATGCCATCCTTATAACAGCCAAACAGACCGAGCTAATTAAGGAAAATCGTGTAAAAATGGTGGTAAGTCATCGGGAATTGGCAGAAAAATTAGCGTAAATCTTATTAGTTATTGAATTAACGGAATGTTTTTGGTGTGCAGTGACGTAATCATTTCACGTATGTACTTATTTCGTGTAGAGCAACTTAATTTTTTTTGAACCTCTGAAGCACTCAAACTGGATATCTTTTCATCATTCCCTATTATCCGGCAACTTTTCATTCCCAAATTTGGATAGTCATGGCGAAAAAAATGAAGTTTCTGAATTCCTGAATGCTGCGTACATAATTTTCGGTTTGCCCCTCGTTAGATTTCATCCCTGCTTGAGTAAAGGCTATGTTTTTCTCCCCTCAGCAACCCCCAGCACCTTTACCTTTTTCCCACGTCCCGAGTGTAATAGCGGCCATTATAAGGTGCCCCTCCTTAGAAATAGCTATAAATCTTGCCCTCGTTATAAGTACAGAGAATAGACAATGTTCGGAGCACAAGAGCTTCGCTTAATGGTCGCAGTTTATTCCAAAAAAAATCTCGCCACTCCAAAATAATAGATTTTTTTGCGTTAATGATCAGGCGTTGCTTATCCAGTCAGCGAGAGGGCTGCAGGTCCTAGTGGATGCCTCAGACAAGCGTTGCGAGGAGTTGGGCATGAGAATTCATCAAAAGATGACCAAGGTTATGCGGTTTTCTAAAGTATCGCGAGTCGGAGACGCAAGGTAATATTTGGTGGGCATAAAATTGAGGTACTACATTCAAACTATTTAGGTGCCACAATATAAGAAAATGGGTACAACAGCAAGGACAAAAGCAAGAGAATTGCATTGGCAAAAGGGGCGTTCATGAACTGCAAAGAGCTGATGAGAGGATCGTTTTTTGACATTTTAAAGAAAAGGCTAGTGATGAGTCTCATCTGCAGCATAGTGCCTTTCCTGTGTAAACGTACGTGTGGAACTGAGATAATACTTTCCTTAATCGGCAGAGTAATTAAATAATAAAGGCGATGTAATTGTTTTGATTTAGGTATATAACAGCGTAAAAGGACTGATCCCGTATTTTCCTTCGTTATCGCAGGTGTGGTTCACATTTTCGAAATCAACTTAATTAACAAATTGCACGACGTAATGTGCTAGATTTCCGTACCGAGCTCTTTGCTGTGAATTTTATTTTCTTAATTTTGCTGATAAGCTTGTAAAGTTTTTAAGATGTATAAAATTTCAGTTTGAGTTTCTTTTCCCCATTTTTATCCATTCCTATAAAATATATAGTGATACGTTTTCCACTTCATCGAAATCAAAATTCTACATCAAGTTACGTCATTTACTTTACAGCCATTGGAGCTTGTGATGCATGATGCATTTAAAATTTAGGAGTCAAGGATAACTTAAGTGTATTATGAGTATTAGATGTAAGATTTAGCATATTTATGAAATATCGTGATTCTTTAAGACGTAACTTGATGTAGAATCCTCGATAACAGTGTTGATTTTTAAGGAGTCCCAGCTTCCAGTGGCGAATGAGTTGCATAACTAATTCAAACATGTGTGCCCGTTTTTAAAAACTTTCTAATCGAAGATTATGTTTACGAAGGATAGAGTAATAATTACACAATCCAACAAAAAATATTGTTTGAAAACTTTTTTATTTTAATTGCTGATCTTTATAGATTTTTATGTGCCGAATCCAAACCTGGCCTTAGTTTTTTTGTATTACCCATAGTTTCCAAGCAATACGTATTTAATATTTAGTCTAATACCCCCGTACGGTATTTTCTGCAATGAATCGCTTGCTAAACTTGGTGAAGTACCAACAGTAATCCCCCACTATCTTCGTTCATTAGACCTACTTTTTCAATTTTATTGTAACTATAAAAAAGCTGTTAATTTCTAAAAAATATAGTTTGATTTCATAAATTAAATGTAAAGTGTGAATAAATGGTGGGTGATACAACTTTAAAACCATCATATTTGGATTCAGCAACTTTAAAAACATAAGAATAAGGTATTTTCAGTAAAAAAGTTTTTTCATTGTTAGCCTGTGTTATTGACGGTAGAATGTGATCAGTTTAGAAGGAACCGGCATGTAAGTAATCTTGATTGCCATTTCATATACTCTTGTTCGAATACTTGTGCTAATTTTTATTTCCATTGTATTTCAGGTAAGTGCTGCCATTGTGGTGATTACCCGCCCTTCAATTCTTACTCTGTGAGTATAGAATCTATTGCAGCATGCTATTCCATTCAATTTCTAAAAAAATGTTATAATTAGCGTAAAATCTTCCCTTTTTCGAAAGGTTTTGATTGGCCACGTACAGTACTCCATCGTTGAATTAATGGAGTTTCGCGAATATTTTTCTTATTCTTAAGGTTTATGCAAAGATTTTCGTCGTTAAAATAGTGGGCACCTCGTGATCTGATGTGATCGTAATCGGAAACTTAGAGGGTTCTCACTGGAAATATTACTGCAATCTCCATGCTAATTTCATGAAGTGTGATGAGTGCGCACTGCGCAGCGTTTCCCATTAGAGTGAAATGCCTCCAATTTGAATTTTATTGACATGTTGATGCTTGAAACATAGTATTTACTTCACTCCACACAAATTAATCCTCATAACTGGTAAATAAAACCAAAAGGAGGGCGTCGATATCCCAGGAATATGCTCAGTAAATGTGGAATATGAAATAAATTCAGTTTCTTTATAGTTTGATTTTCGAGTGATGTGGTGTTGGAAGTAGAATACGTCATACATAAGTAATAAAGGTGAGCAATTTTAAAAATAGAATATGCTACTCTCTCATAAGCGGAAGTTCTTGGTACTTCTTTAAAATAACTAATGCGTAAGGCTAAATTGCGATGATGTTGTCGCATTTGGGGAAGTCTTGGGCGCAGGTCATCTTTTCCATCGTATCGATATGTATGTGTCACGGCTTAGTTTTCTCTTCCAAATGAAAAATTATAACGGAGTCAAGAAAAGGCATCTTTCCCGCTCAACCAATATGATTTCTCTAATACAACTTGTTTAAAACTTTAATCATCGCATTGAACTTTTCAAGGTAAATAGTGAACGTAAAAGGGTTGGGTAGACCCCTTGTTGATATTTACTTCTATCTCTACTTTAAAAGTTCACCCTCTTTCTTTTTACAGGGAAGTATAAAAATCACACCCTAGGTATGGGAAATCTTAGAAAAAAAAGATGCACTCTAAATGCATCTTTAGAAAGTTACCATTAAAATTCCTGGGCGAAAGAAAAAAGCTTTAAAAAATTGATTTGTCTTGTTGAAGGACATAGTAAGGCCGGTCGAGTCGAAAGAGTGTGATAAGTCCTCTGCAGTGGATGAATGGTAGGTTTTGTGGCTTATAATGCATCTAGTTGGGAACCGTATTTGATGCTCAGTGCGACACAGTAATACTGAGAAGAGCAGGTGGATCGCTCATGCTCGTGAAAGTTTGATGTGGCTACCAGAGAAATTCGGGCAGTTGAGGATGACTTGTGCCCCTCGCAGTTTCCATGACCGCCAGCTACTTCAGCGGTGGCACCTGAGGATTATGTATTAGATAGTTCCACCATCGTACATCCTCGCTTCCGCATAATCTTGTTGAGAAATCGGATCCTCAGGGAAAAAGGAAAGGTTCAAAATAGGGCGAACACGTGGGTGATCGTTAGTGAGTGTATCTCCGGCCTTCGGGCATGAAAATTTGAGCAACGGAACGAGGTAAACGAGTTGCACATGCAAAGAAATGTACACCATATTTCGAGGCATGGAACGAAAAGTAAATGTCAGTATCAGTTTGCCACTTTTGACAGGTATCTCAACTTTTTGCCCACTTTTTGCTTTCGTAGCTCTCATGAGTTTTCTCTCCCTTCCCGGTACGAATAATGTAGTCTGTGATATCTCTTTCCCGAAATATCACGTAGTAACTTACGGTACTGCCAAGGTACGGGTTTCTTTTTCTCGTTGAATATTTAAGAATGATTTTAAACATACACAAGGTACCTTGAAGTATGGAGGGAAAAGTAAATATCACCTTGCCACTTTGGACTGAAATCTCATATTTTTACCCAGTTTTAGCTTTCAAAATTCTCATGAGTTTTCCTTTTCTCATCAACTCATATTTTATATGTGTAATTTGAAATACCTTTTTTTCCTGAAATATCATGTAACTAAGAAGAATGTCAAGGTACCATTTTCATTTTTTATCATATATATAAGGATAATTTTAAACTCTGGAAATAAGATGAAATCAAAATTTTTATGTGTATATGGCCTCGGAAATTAATAACCTCATCACTACTCACCTTTATTCACTAGACACAACGTTTGACAAATACAGTAATCGTTTCCTTTTCAACTTCGAATTCACAAAATTATAATGATGTCCCCTACATGGGAACAGTTATGAAAATGCATGATTAAAATTAAAGTCCCCGTTTATATTTCGGGCGAATGTAAAATTTATCTGACCAAATATTCTTTCGAGGCATTGAAAGAACTATTTAAACTGCTGTTTGGGTAGTCATTTCCCTAAAATGTTTCCCAACCGTGCAAAACATGATTTATTTTTGGATTAGGTATTTCAACCTATTACAACAGCTCAAATCATATAAAATCATGTTTAATGTTGCTTTAAACTCAATACCTGTTATAAGTGGAATTTTACGTAGCTAATTACGCACCTCATTTCGCATCTAAATGTAACGCGTTGGTTTAGTAAGTGCTTGCTTTCCTGACCAATTATAGTCGCGAGATCCAGGTCCAGGAAAATAATTATTAACGCTAGAATAAATACACTATCTGAAAAAATATATCCAACGTGCCATAAAATAGCAGTCGTAAAGAAACTTAAAACATAAAACTATTTGAAGATGATTGGGCAAGTAATTGGCGGGAAGCTTATGTTGAAATCAGTATTATAAGGTAGAATATTGGGTAAACAAGGAATAGAAAAGAAGAGAATAGGATTTATAGATAGAATGAAAGAGAGTAGGCGTTACTGTGGATTAAAGAGGGAGTTTCAAGTTGGAAGGGGATTACAGCAGACTGGGATATTCTGCGAAATGATGGATGTAAACCTACCTTAATATTTAGGATACTTTTAATATAATAATGGGAGTAGTATTTGTATTGAGTAGTGGAAAACGTAAAATTTCATCGTCTATTGTTGCGTAACGCATGAGTCTTCTCGGAAGGAAATTGAGCCGTTACTTGCTCGTCTCCCTGAGCGACCTATACTCTGCCCCGATTGTCCCCCTGAGGTTTATCTCCGTCCACCCCGCTTAACTCTTCCCGGCCGCCACGCCACCACCCGCCGGAGGAATGAAAAGTTGGGGCATCGCGCCGCTGCTGGTGGGGAACCTCTTATTTCCGAGACCATTATTGGGATGGCCCTGGGGAAGGGAATGGAGTTACGATAGAGTTTATCTCTGGCCTCCATCCGAGACCCTGCCTACTCCAGCTCAGTCAGCGTCCAGCCGACAGGCGCCCGGTTAGATATCAGCGTAACATCTCCGCTCGAAAAATAAAGGTGAGACAAGTCCGAAGCCTATGGCAAGGATAACATAAGGATCATGTTCCATTAAGTTATGCTCCTCTGTTTAGAACACTTAGCTGTGAAGTGCGTGAAACAGTTTATTACGTATGCCTACGTACGATTTCAAACCTGTCAGGTGACACTTCTTTTCTTCCTCATTTTATCTTGTTGTAGCTGTGTCCACTTTTATCTAGTCCACGTTATAGATATTGTTTTCTTTGGGAATCGTGATAAAAATGGACCGCACTGTGGGGAAAAGTTAAAATTTATTATACTTTGAGACTGAGGTGTTGGAAAATGGACATTCTATCGAAATTTACAGGATATTTTTTTATACCCGGCTGCGACGTTCTTAATTTGACTTGAGTCTGAGAGAGAGGAGATCTAGAACGAAGGCCTATGAGGGTTTTTTACGGTATTTTATTTAATTCATTTTAAAAATAATATGTAGTCAGGCTCATACTATATCAGGGTACCCGGATGATGACGCTGGTGGGAAAAACGTGTGGGGATAGTTAAAGTATGTGTAATGTAAGGATGCATAATGTTTGAAAAAAATGAATACAATGATTTTATACTATCCTCTGGCTGAATCCGTTTTGTACCCATAAAATATTAGTTTTTTATCTCAAAATTATTGGTTAAAGAACTCAAAATTACTAATTACAAATGGCGTATGCAGCATATTGACCGTTTAATTATTATCTTAAAATTTCGAAACAAAATTACGCGGAATCAGATCTTTTCAATATGTTTTTCGTTACGTCGAGAGAGTGTACGATACATTAGGGTTTTCTAATATTTTCCATCGTATTGAATAAGTGGAAGTTCTAAAAATGTCACCTTCTTTGATTGTGCTTGAATGACCCCTTACACTTTACTTAGTCTCATGCTAATCCTGAGGTCTTGGTGAACCTTAAAAAAAAACGCTTTTCCACCGACCACGAGCAGTTAAAAAAATATAGTACGTTGTACTTTATGGCAATGATTATACTACCCGACTGGTTCAACTCATCAGTGCCATTTTCAGTGGGGTCAGTGCCATGTTATTACCATTTTATCCCTTAGAGAAATGCTGATACAGGTTGGGGAATAAAATCTTTATAGAGTACTATTTCAAGTACAATTGACCTCCGCTAGGAGACGGCCGAAGTTCTCTACGCAACCACGTGAAGTCCTTGGCTGTGGAACCAAATTTGACTTTTACTTTCGTTCCTGATCCTATATATCCTCGTACCCCTTACACCCTCTCACCCCTCAACCCCCGTGCGTATGGTCTGGAAGAGGCCAAAACCGCTGCTACGGCAAAAGCCGCAAATTCTTCTCTTCGCTCCTCCGCCTTCCTTCCTTCGCATTTCTCCCTCAGGGAAGATAGCCGGCTTCCGTTACCATAGAAACCGCCACAGGACCTCCCCCCCTTCCCTCTTCACAGCTTCCTCGTACGTTGGCCCTATCCGCTCCATCAATCCGTGTTCTTATCCGACCAATCGTCTTCGCCTCCCTGCCCTTTCGACTTACTCTATCAATTCCATCGTTTTCTTCCGCTAACAAAAGCCACAAAACTTCTGTGGTGCTCCGATTTCTTCCCGTCCGTCCACCCGCTCAAGGAATTTTCGCCTCCCTTCTCACAGTTCGATTTTTAAATCTCACATCATCATCATCTTCTTCTTCTTACCTTTTTCATTTTTATTTACACCATACCTTTCAGGCTCGATCACCGATCGCCTTGTAATGAAGACCTCAGAGGAGTGTTGGTTTTATCAAACGGGCCAGATCTTTTAACACTCAGGTTGTTCCCTAGCTGTCTCGGAGGTGGCGTTTAGATAGCATCGTGGGCTCAACACCTGGTTTCTATCCTAGGCCGCTGCGGTCGCCAATGGATTTATTTATCTTCCCCAGTTCGTCCGTGGAAGTTATTTCGCGCCTCTCGGTGAAGTGAGTCCGTTCTGGATTGGGAGAGATGAATGCCCTCACAGAAAACGATTTCGGTGGTTCGTATTTCAGGTGGCGACTTGAGGGCTCCCAGCCAGGTATTGCTATTTGCTAAGGCGAAATGAATTTGTTTTTAGTTTAATAATTATTTTAGATGCGTAAGTTGTCTTTCACTTCGACTCAATGTTTTTATTTTTTTTAACTCGATGGATGGAAAAGGATAGAGTCGAGGAATTAATTTAACCTCAACTAAGAGTTTTTTTTAATAGAATCCCAATATACGCGTTGCTTTTTTGATTAAGAAGTAATTTTTTCTGTAAATTGCCAAGTATATCCTTCATAAACTCTATTCAGCTATTCTGAGATTAGTTTGACGCAACTCTCCACTCAATTTTCCAAGTGGCTAGTCATTTCTCACCTATGTAACGATAGAGCCATACTCTCTCAGATCGCCGTCTCTTTTTCGCGACCACGACCGCTAATCCGAGTAAACTCGGTTGTTTCGCTACTAACCTCTCTACTTAGAGGACAAACCACTGGTGGTCGCACTTGGTGGCGTTAAGCCTAGCCGCGATAGTTTTTGCATGTTGTGTTCAATTTGGCTGTTCTTAATGGGATTCGGATTAACGATGCATTAATAAATTTTAATAGAATGAATATGGCCGAGAATAATCGACGGAATTTTAGAAAAATCTATTGCCTACCTGAATTTCGACCTGCGATGTCATTTCAAGGTCATTATCAGATGTAACTCGTTAACGCTCAGCGGTATGGCATGGCACCGGCCGATATTTTACTCCTGGTTGCAATTTATATATTTATCGTTATTGCCTTGAGTGTTTGACAGTACTCTTTTAAAGACATATTTAACGCCAAATTATTTTCAGATAAAAATAACAATTGTTACGGTTGAAGCTGCCAGTGTAAACACCGCAAAATGTCGTGCTATGTACAAAATTGTGTTGATTTCTGCTAATAAGAATCTTTTCATCAGGTGAGATGCATGGAACAGTTGGTGAAGAAAATGGGAAATCTCTTTTTGTGAAAATATTGCTTAATTTTTGGGAGCACTGAGTTTGGAGCTGCGTCAAACCTATCTTAGCATTCTTGAGCGATCAATCTCTACATTACTCTTTCGAAAACATGTGCCTCATCGTGATTACTACTGATCGTAATGATCGAGGAATGAAAAAAGATGTCGCCAGCAATTTTTGAAAATCCACCCGAAATACGCTCTGCCTTACTCGATACTCTTGAGGGGTGGAAATTGAGGCAGTGTGGAAGCGTTATCCTCGGCATTTGAAGACTCCACCTTTTTCCCCCTCATGCATTCCACACTTAAACTCATCTCATGAGGATCCCAATCAGCAAAGGACTACGCGTGACTTGTCGTTCCTCATCCTTTTTTCACCCCTAACATTCTCGCCTCATTCGTTCCTGACTATGTCGTGTCCATCACGCTCCCCTCTTATCGTGCTTTAATTGCTCCTGTTTCGACTCCAATTACCCCGGGCTTAATTATCGCCCGCACCCATCTTCATCACAGTCGATCCCTTCTCTCTCGTAAGGGTTCTAGGGTGTGGGGTGGATGTGTTCGCCACGGTTTTTTCGTTCTCGCTGTATGACGCAGATCCTTTTATTCATCCTTAAGCGAAAAGGGTGAGCTGGGTTGTAAGATAAAAAAATGGAAAGTGAATGATTTTCGCTGGGCGTTTTAATGTCGTTTTCAGCCAAACGAGATTACGCCTTTTTTTTCCTCCGAGTCCTTTTGTGCGCGCATCCCTTTTTCTCGGGGAGAAATATTGAATGGGAAACGGTTTTTGGCGTCTTCACAATCCTCCCTCTAATTGCCTCCCCGTATCTTCGCCCATCAGGCGGGAGGAGTGCTGAGCGATTTGGTGAAAGTTTGAAATGAAGAGAAAAAAGATACTGTTTTTCCTCCAAAGGTTTAAGCGCTGCCAAATTGTATTTTTGCACGGCTGTTTAGGAATGTTTTTTTCGACATGTGTACGCTGCACACAATGTTAAAGTATTCAAGGGAAGTTGCGTAGCTATGGGGAGGATTAGGGGTATTAGAACCCTCTCTACAGAATCAATAAAAAAGTATTCGTATCGCTGCAATCCTACTTGTTTCAAATACAGTCATTCAATGTTTTAGTTTCAATTCGGCATCTCTAGTTGAAAAATATTACCATTTTCTTTTGCATAATAAACGAATTCTAATAGGTTTCTTTATTATATGC